>NC_138204.1:7699531-7707031 GCF_964194415.1 Vipera berus
AGCTGAAAAGAAAGGAAACCTTGGAGAGCCATCTCATGCAAGGGAGAACGGAGCTGTACGAGAAGGATCGCCAAAGCCTGGGGGTGGTGGAGTCAAGAGAGGAAGTAGCCTGGAATTATTACAATCCCACAACCCCTCTCGAATTCCATTATGCCTTAAACACAGGTAGTCCTCAACATACGACCACAATGGAGGCCAAAATTTCTGTGGCTAAACGAGACATTTGTTAAGTGAGTTTTCTCCACTTTATGACTTTTCTTGCCGCAGCTGCTAAGTGAATCACTGCAGGTGTTAAGTTAGTCAGATGCTTGTGAAGTGAACCTGGCTTCTGCATTGACTTTGCTTGTCAGAAAGTTGCAAAAGGGGATTACATCAGAGGTCCCCAATCTTTCCAGCTTAATGGCCGGGACCAGTGTGTGTGTGTGGGGGGGGCATGCAAGTAGCAGGTTGAAGCTTTGCGCACAAGCAGAGGGCGCGTGTGCTCACGCATGAAGCTCCACTCAAGTGAGTGGAGTGTCACGTGCCTTCTGGTTGCTCAAGTGGAACTTAGCATGCGCACGGTTGCCCATTTCTCCTGTGGCCTGGCTTTGAACAGGCTGCGACCCAATAGTGGACTGCGGCCTGGGGGTGGGGGACCTCTGGATTACATGACCGAGAACACTGTAACTGTCATAAATATGAGTCAATTGCCAAGTGTCTGAATTCTGACCATGACCATGGGCATGCTGAAATGGTCATAAGAGTGAAAAATGGTCATAAGTCACTCTTCTCAATGCAGTTGTAACTTCAAACAGTCGTTAAATAAACTATTATAAGCTGAGGACCACCTGTAATGTCAGTTTAGTCCTGACCATTAGTTAACTAGGTTCTTGTGTATAGGCATGAGCAATAAATCAGCTTAATTAGAAGTTAATGTATGGTTTGGATTCTTCACATCTGACACAAGCGCTTCATTTATCCTAAGCCAGGGGTTCCCAGCCCCCGGTCTGTGGCCCAGTACTGGTCCTGGGCTGCACAAACAAGCAAAGCCCCATCCACGGGATGCAGGCAGCACACAAAACTACACACCCTCTAGTCCAGACATGTCAAACACAAGGCCTGGGGGCCGGATCCGGCCCGCGAATTGCTTTCATGTGGCCCGCGAAGCCATCCTGGAAACAGTGAGGGAACAGCCCCCACTGCCTTGGCCCTGGCCCAGAGACCCTCCTTCTGCCAGAGACCCTCAGATCTGTCCCACTCCTGCCCAGGCCCCCATAGGCACCCTTGATGCAAATGATGTAGAGCTGGCCACGCCCACCCAGTAGGCCATACGCACTCTAGCCACGCCCACCTAGTAGGCCACGCCCACCCTGGCCATACCCACCCAGCCCCCTGAGGGCAACCGCAATGCTGATGTGGCCCTCAATGAAATTGAGTTTGACATCCCTGCTCTAGTCTGTGGAAAAACCTCTCTCCATGGAACTGGTCCCTGGTGCCCAGAAGGTTGGAGACCTCTGTCCTAGGCCTTCTGCAAATCCCCTTTTACCCTCCCCACTGTCCCTCTATGGTTGAAATTGCTACATTTTCCAGCTGCAGGAAATGAATACAAGAATATTTCCTACTAATCTCCGTCAGCAGAGATCTTTGGCCAAAGATGCAATTGTTTGAAGACAATATACGTTTGCTGATTAACTGTGCAGCCAATAAGACATTCAGACCCAGATAAATAATACAAATCATTTTTATTGATGTTCTTCTGATTAAAAATATCCCCACGGAAAATGTGAAACAAAATTTATACTCTCTTGGATAATGTTACGAGCTCCCTCCGGAACCTTGCAAAATTGAAAAGGGTTTTGCAAGGAGCGCAGAATGTCAAATGAGAAAGTGATAAACCCTGCACAAAATATTCAGAGAAGGAACACTGTGGGGTTTTGCACAGCCAGAAACACAGCTACCTTGCACTCCGGAGATGAACGTCTGTTTCTGTGGCTCTTCTGATTTTAATTATACTGATAATAATTTTCATGGTAATTGCATGAATTTTATGCTCGTGCTTTATGTTTGCATTTTGTCTTGAGGTTGGAAGTCACCCAGAAAAGCAGAAAGATGGGGCATAAATGCCATTTTGAAGTGGCAACGGGGATGATATCCAAATAAATGCAGAAAAAGAGTAATAAACTGGTATGGGCTATCAACTGTGGGACAAAAATATGAGGATCTTGTGTGAAATAGGACAGGGGGGAAACTGAGGCATACAAATGGGACAAGTGAAAATTCCTTGGCACTTAAAAAACAAACCACTTTTTATATTTTATTTTATTTTACACAGATTATCACGGAGAAAATCTATGTTGATGGCACATAACCAATCAATCAGTGAACTATAGAGCTTTCCATTAAAACATCATTGCCTTGTTAGAGCCTGAAGGAAAGAGAGAACATGAAATAATGCATTTTTTTATGAACAAGACCAACAACATGAAGTTGTTCTAGGCACGAATTAGGAGAACAGTAGCACAAAACTGGCAAGAAGAATTAACATAATACAGGTAATCCTCAACTAACAAACTATTCATTTAATGAATAGTCACAATGGCAATGAAAAAGGGACAAGACTTTCACACTTGTGGTTGTTGCAGCATCCCTGTGGTCACATGATCAAAATTTAGACACTTGGCAACTGACTCATATTTATGACGTTTTCAGGGTCCCAAAGTCATGTGATCCACTTTTGCAACCTTTACACAAGCAAAGACAATGGGGGAGCCAGATTCACTTAACAACCATGTTACTAACTGAACAACTGCAGTGATTCACTTAACAACTACGGCAAGAAAGGTGGTAAAATGGGGCAAATTCATTTAACAACTGTCTCACATAGCAACCAAAATGTTGGGCTCATTGTGGTCATAAGTCAAGGACTACCTAGACTCAAATCCCACTTCTTCAAATATTCCCAGTTTTTGAATCTCGCTGATGGGGTACAAGATCCTACTTTTAATTCCAGCCACTCATATCAAAAATGATCCTTTGTTTCTGGATGCAATAAATAGCTTTATAGTGGATTCTGCAGTTGAAAAGCATCAGATTCCAGATATAGTGAAACCTTATAGCCATGTTATAACTAGACACTCTTTCTTATATTGTACAGATATATATCTGCTGGTGAGTCTGATTATCTTTGTACAGTGCCGCGTAACAGAGTGAGTGCCTGTTACTCGTCCCAGCTTCTGCCAACCTAGCAGTTCGAAAGCACGTAAAAATGCAAGTAGAAAAATAGGGACCCCTACGGTGGGAAGGTAACAGCGTTCCGTGCGCCTTTGGCGTCTAGTCATGCCGGCCACATGACCACGGAGACGTCCTCGGACAAGCGCTGGCTCTTCGGCTTTGAAACGGAGATGAGCACCGGCCCCTAGAGTCGGAAACGACTAGCACGCATGTGCGGGGGAACCTTTACCTTTACCTTTATATGTTCCATGGAGACAATTTTCTAAGTCAGCTAAAGTAGCTTGAGAATCAGTTCAGTTTTTAAGGTGAAAATAGGGGATTTGTTTATTTCCTTCGCTTATTTGTTTGATTTATCTGCCCAATTTCACATAAGTGATTCTGGGCAGCTTACAATAAAATAGATAAAAGCCATAAAAAACCTAATAGAAAATAAAAATAAACATAGCAGCTGAAGCTTCATAAAAAAAATCAACAAAATGGTTGGCTGAATCACATAAACAGAGAAACTGTCCAGGAATGACTTGGAGGTAAATATCTAAGACTGCCCTCAAAAAATTGGGAGATTTTCTGCTCCATCAAGCAAGTCAACATTTGGAAATGAGCAAAAATAATAATAAGCTCCTGCCCCAGAAGACCTTTAAACTATATCCTCCTCCTCCTCTACAAAATTTTCATTCTTGCTCTTCTGGCACTCTCAAAACTTTAAACTACATTGCAATTGTCTACATGAACAGCTCCATATTTGGGTATGCTTTTGAATAGTGGTGCTGGAGAAGACTCCCTTGAACTATAAGGAGACCCAACTGGTCAATCCTAAAGGAAATCAAACTTCCCACACTGGAAGCTTTTAAGAAGAGACTGGACAACCATTTGTCTGAAGTGGTATGGGGTTTCCTGCCTGAGCAGCGGGTTGGACTAGATGACCTCCAAGGGACAGACACTGAAGCTGAAGCTCAAATATTTTGGCCACCTAATGAGAAGACTCATTGGAAAAGACCCTGATATTGGGAAAGATGAAAAGCAAAAGAAGAAGGGGATAGCAGAAGGTGAGATAGAATAGAATAACAGAGTTGGAAGGGACCTTATAGGTCATCTAGTCCAACCTCCCCCCACCCAAGCAGGAAACCTGACACCATCTCTGACAGATGACAGTTCAGTCTCTTCTTAAAAGGTTCCAGTGATGGAGCTCCCACAACATCTGAAGGCATGCAGTTCCATTGCTTGATTGTTCTCACTGTCAGAACATGTCTCCTTATTTCTAGGTTGAACATCTCCTTGATCAGTTTCCATCTGTTATTCCTTCTCTGGCCTTTGGGTGCGTTGGAAAATAGGTTGACCCCTTCCTCTCTGTGAGACCCCCTCAAATATTGGAAGACTGCCAGCATGTCTCTCCTGGACCTTCTCTTTGCTAGACTAGCCATGTCCAGTTCCTGTAACTGTGCTTGGTTAGAAAGTGTCATCGACACATTAAACATGAATTTGGGCAAACCCCAGGAGACTGTGGAGAACAGGGGGGCCTGGCATGCTGTGGTCCATGGGATTGTGAAGAGCCAGACATGACTTAGCCACTGAACAATGACAACCAATACTTGGATGGCAAAGTACATCCAATCGGGCAATGAACCAAAATGTTTTTAGGTCTAATTTTGGAAAAGATGACCATTAATTACACTTTGAGTTCAGACAAGGCCATCACACTTCCCAAGAGGAGATATTTCACTCAGATAACATTTACCCACAATAGAAACATCAGTGTTTCCTTTTTTGGATTTCAGCAGAGCCGAGAGAAATCTTAGATTGTTGTGTTGAACCTGACTGATCCCTCTCCTTTTGCCTGCAAAGTTTCTGTTTCACTGGAGCCAAACCAAAAGTTTATTGAGCATGTTTCCCTCCAGGCCATGGATACTTTCCAGGACACCATGGAGAAGCAAAGGATTGCAGATGATCTACTGATTCTATACCACGTAGGAGGCCCACATATTACATCAGCAGCCAGTGTTCCTAACATTTTTAATGTGTTTTTTTTATATAGAAGTTCTTGGTAGATTTTTTTTTCTTTACAAGAATTTATTTCATCTATAAAGTATGAATACAGAATAACAGAGGTGGAAGAGAGTTTGGAGGTCTTCTAGTCCAGCCCCCTGCTCAAGCTACACTACACCATTTCAGACAAATGGCTGTTCTTGAACACCTCCAGTGAGGGAGCACCCACAACTTCTGGAAGCAAGTCCTTCCACTGATTAATTGTTCTCAGTGTCAGGAAATTCCTCCTTAGTTCTAGAGTGGTTCTCTCCTTGATTGGTTTCCATCCATTGCTTCTTGTCTTGCCTTCTGGTGCTTGGGGAAATAACAGAATAAGAGAATAACAGAGTTGGAAGGGACCGTGGAGGTCTTCCAGTCCAACCTGTTATGTATTAGGCTTAAAGGAACACCTAAAGTATTTGTATAAGAGTCACCACCAGGAGGCGTTGAACTGTAACTGTTTTGGCGGGAAGCAGTTTCGGCGGGAAACAGAGGTTCAATCCGATTGGTTGGCTGTGTACCTGGCCAGGTACTGGCCAGGTAAATAAAGAGTGGAGGTAACCCCTATTCCCCAGCACAGTCACTTCCACCTAATAAAGAGCTGCTATGCTGTACTCGTCGTCCTGGCGTCTTTCCTGCTCTCCAGAACCCACTACACTACACAACCCCCTGTTCAAGCAGGAGACCCTATACCAGGGGTAGGCAACCTCGGCTCTTTTATGACTCATGGACTTCAACTCCCAGAATTCCTGAGTCAGCATAGCTGACTCAGGAATTCTGGGAGTTGAAGTCCATGAGTCATAAAAGAGCCGAGGTTGCCTACCCCTGCCCTATACCATTTCAGAGGCTATCCAGTCTCTTCTTAAAAACTTCCAGTGTTGGAGCATTCACCACTTCTGGAGGCAGGTTGTTCCATTGCTTAATTGTTCTAACTGTCAGGAAGTTTCTCCTCAATTCTAGGTTGCTTCTCTCCTTGATTAGTTTCCATCCGTTGCTTCTTGTCCTGCCTTTGGGTGCTTTGGAGAATAGATCGACTCCCTTTTCTTTGTGGCAGCCCCTGAGATATTGGAACACTGCTATCATGTCACCTCCAGTCCTTCTTTTTATTAAACTAGACATATACCCAATTCCAGTAACCATTATTTATATGTTTTAGCCTCCAGTCACCTAATGATATTTGTTGCTCTTCTCTGCACTTTTTCTAGAATCTCAGCATTTATTTATTTTTTTACATCGTGAAGATCAAAACTGGATGCAGTATTCCCAGGTCTGATCTTACCAAGGCGTTATAAAGTGGTACTAATACTTCACATGATCTTGATTCTATCCTTCTGTTAATGCAACCTAGGATTGCACTGGCTTTTTAAATTATTATTGTTTATTTTTTTTGGCTTCTGCCGCACACTGCTGGCTCATATTTAAGTGATTGTCTACTAGGACTCCAAGGTCTCTCTCACAGTTTACTGCTATTGAGCCACGTTTCACCTAATCTATATCTGCACATTTGGTTTTTCTTGCCCACGTGTAAATTTCGCCTTGCTTTTCTCTCCGTTGAATTTCATTTTGTTAAATTGAAGTTCTGTAAAGTTCAGTATGAGCCTTAACCTTCTGCCAAAGAATTTTCTCAGAGCCTTATCTCCATTCTTCTTAGATAATATATTTAGATGCCATGGAGGCTGGAAAAAAAACAAGAGTCCTTCGCTTCTTCCTTTTAAATTCAGGAACATAAATAAAAAGTGGATACATTTCTTTCCCCCACCCCTCCCCTCAGATGGGAAATGTGGAGGTGGAGACGGTGATTCAGATCCGTCTATATCTTGGACATCATCTGCAGGAGGAGAGGATGTAACTGTGGGGGGCTCTTTAGCTTAGAGAAAACTTGCTTAGATATGATTGATGTTAGGGTGAAAATACATGGCGAAGATATTGTGAACAGGACGCAGTCTTTCTCATTTCCCACAGTAGCAAAACTGGAGGCCAACAAACCCACATGTCTAAAAAAAAGTTTTTAACTGCATAGAAGGAAACATTTTTTTTTCTTCGTGCGACATGTCCCCAACTGTGGGTCCTTGGCGCTCTCTGAACTTGGAGGTTTTCTTGCAGACGTTTCATTACCAAACTAGGTAACATCATCGGTGCACCAGTTTGTGTAATATGCTGCCCCAAGATGTAGGTAGTGTTGGCTTCTGATGTAAGTGGCTTGGAAAGGAAACCGGATGAGTTCCTGCAGAACATGTCTCTTAATGGCCACTGCCCTTCAGGCAGATG
>NC_138204.1:7712031-7784531 GCF_964194415.1 Vipera berus
TGGGTGACCGTGGCTGCGGTGGTAACGGCAGACTGGGTGGGACTAAAAAGTTCAATCAAATTAATTCCAACTTTACGAGATCTTTTTTTTCCCCGCAAGATGATGAAATTGATTGATTGAACCTTTTTTTTTTGCACACGGCGGCAGAGGCGTAAACCAAAAAGGTTTTATAAAACCCAGCTGAAGGCCTAGGACAGGGGCAACAGCGCACGTGCCCACAGAGAGGGCTCTGCGTGCCACCTGTGGCACCCGTGCCATAGGTTTGCCACCACGGGTTTAGGGCTACCTGTACAAAGAGGATCCGGATAACAATATACGGTAGTTTGAAACTGGTTTGGGTAAACAACAGAATCTAAACTGGCCTCATGCCAGGCTCTTGCTCCTCTCTTGCCTGCCTTAATTCTACTCAAGTTTCAACCAATCTGCTAAATTGGTATGGCTCAGAATAGAGCAGACGTAAATACGATTTTCTTTCCAACGTAGATGCTCCCCGTAGATTTCAAAGGGATCCGTGTTAAGATATGGATTTCCCCCCTCCCAAAAACTCTGCTGGTTTCTTCAGAGAGGGCAAATCCAAGCTACCTCATTTCCCGATGAAATATTAAAACAGGAAGTAGGCAAAGATGAGAAAAATTGTCCACACAATTGGCAGTAGAATATCCGTGCTGGAGAATGGCTAGTTGCTATGGCATCCTTGCTTTAAAGCTTTAAGCACTAGAGGTTTATTCAGAGAAAGCTAACAAAAGAGAGGCAGCTTGGTCTAATTAAGGCACCGGGCTAGAAAGCAGGAGATGGTGAATTCTAGTTCCTTAGGCATGAAAGCTGGCTGCATGACTTTGGGTCAATCACCAGGGGACCATGCGTTCTAGTCCTGCCTTAGGCATGAAAGCCAACTGGGCCAATCACCAGGAGACTGTGAGTTCTAGTCCTGCCATAGGCATGAAAGCCAACTGGGCCAATCACCAGGAGACTGTGAATTCTAGCCCTGCCTTAGGCATGAAAGCCAGTTAGCCCAATCACCAGGAGACTACAAATTCTAGCCCTGCCTTAGGCATGAAAGCCAGTTAGCCCAATCACCAGGAGACTGTGAATTCTAGCCCTGCCTTAGGCATGAAAGCCAACTGGGCCAATCACCAGGAGACTGTGAGTTCTAGTCCTGCCATAGGCATGAAAGCCAACTGGGCCAATCACCAGGAGACTACGAATTCTAGCCCTGCCTTAGGCATGAAAGCCAACTGGGCCAATCACCAGGAGACTGTGAATTCTAGCCCTGCTTTAGGCATGAAAACCAGCTGGGTGATTTGGGGCCAACCACCATGAGACCGTGAATTCTAGTCCCTCCTTAGGCATGAAAGCCAGCTGGGTGACCTGGGGTCAGATCCTCCCACTTAACTCATGGGGTTTTTGTTGTGGGAAAAATAGGAGGGCAAAGGAGTAATAAGTATGCTCACAAGCCTCAGTTTTATTGAGTACCTTCAATAACCATGCTTTCTCCTAGGAAACACCATGAAAAGAAATTTGAAATTGCACTGCCTCCTGCTGAGTGTCAGGTTTCTAGAATCATTTTATAAAAATATTTGGCATAATAATTCTGTGAGGAATATAAATCCTTCTATCCTCCACAGTTCGGTCAGAACTGAAGAAGCTTCTTGGAGGAGAAGCGAAATGTCTTCAAGGAAAAAAACAAACAAAGAAAAGTCCAGTTGCCTTTTGAAAAGGCACTTTTGGGACAACCATGACCTGGATGACTGAGAATCTCCATAGGCAATTTTATAAAAAAAAAAAAACTTTCACCCAGTCTTGGATACATTCTCTGCCATTTTTCAAAGGCTTTCAAAGGCTTGTTGTTGTTGTTATGACCAACAATCTTGATGGGAATTGACAATTATAGAGCTACAAATCAAGATTTCAAAAGGTTAGTTGGCTGATAGGTGCGAAGGATTTCTGTGGTGTGGTTTGAATGGCTGGGATGTCCCTTCACGGCAGAAAATAATCATCATTTCAAGATGTAAAACCATAATTTATAGTTCGTTGAATGTTCTCTTTCGACAGAAGCAAACTACACATTTTAGCCGAACAAAATAACCTTTACTACTCATATATAACACTTTGCTGCCAGCATCTGCAATGAAATGAAACGCTAAATCAATTTAGTGTCTACCAGGCAATAAGAGAACTGATTTGAAAAGGCCGAAGGCTAGAAAACATGCGGACTTTATCTTCAACCCAAGAAGTGTTGTCCGCTTCTGGACTTTGTGATTGAGGTGGGGGAAAAAAAATGAAACTTTGACTTGGGGTTTCACTGATTAGTTTGATTTGATGTTACAGAAATGGCTAATTCCACGTCATATAAGGAGAACATATACAAAATGCTTTATAGATGGCATCTAATTTTTTTTAAATTTGTTTTTAACTTTTGTATCTTGGTTTTTTAATCACCCTGTAAACCGCCCTGAGTCCTTCGGGAAAGGGCGGTATATAAATGTAATAAAATAAATAAATAAATAAATAAATCTCCCTCCGGCTAGACTTTCCAAAATGTTCCCCGGATTGTCGGCCGATTGTTGGAAGTGTGGTAAAGGGATTGGCACATACTATCACTTATGGTGGACATGTCCGGAAGTGGTTAGATATTGGACGAGGATCCAAAAATGGATAGAGGAAATCACAGGGTGTTTAGTTGATCTTAAACCAGAGACGTATCTGCTTGGCTCCAGGCCTGGAAATATTAAGAAGGAAATATGGTATTTGGTTTTACATATCTTAACGGCGGCAAGGATGGGGTATGCTCAATTTTGGAAGGCAAATCATACCCCGCCGGATGAAGTTATAATTACGAGAATACTTGATTGTGCAGAAGCAGACACATTGACCAAGAAGTTGAAGGGTAAAGAAGAGACACCAGCATTTCTATCATGGAATAAATGGTATATTTGGATGGATAAAAGATTAAAGAAATGAGGGTGGCTTGGAGGTTGGTCAAAAATGAAGTGATATAGTCTTTGTTAATGAATAAGCTTTGGAGTTGGATGGTTATAAGAGGATTAACGAGTGGAATATAATTGTTAGTTTAGAAGTAGATAAAATGTGAAATTTCTGAAATGGTTTTCAATTTTTTGATTTCTTCGTTTTTTGTATATTGTAAATGTTTGGTTTTTTGTCTTTGTCAGTGTATGGTGTGTTTTTAACACGAAATGTAAATAAAGATTTAATTTTTTTTAAAAAAAAGAAATGGCTAGCTTATACTATTGTGAAAAAGTAAAAAGTTGTAGCTCAACATTAACACTTTACTTACTGAAGTCAATGTCTTTTTTTTTTTTTTTGCTTTCCCCCCATCTCTTTTCCTCACTTTCTTTCTCCTTTTTCCTCCCTATTGTGTCCTGCTATTTGCTTTGTATTTTACTCTACAATTCAATAAAATATTTTTTTTAAAAAAAACCAAGGTTGTTTGTGATAGCTAACTATAGTTTAGATCTGGGGTGTTCAACCTTGGCAACTTTAAGACTTGTAGCTAAGATGATTCTCAGCCATCCAGGCTATAGTTATCCCAAAGGTGCTTTTTTTCAGGAGGCAACCGGACTTTCTTGTTTTTCTTTGAATATGTTTCACTTCTCATCCAAGAAGCTTCTTCAGCTCTGACTGGATGACTCTGATGACACAGATAAACCTCCAGGTGGCCTCAACAACTCTCTAAAAGGATGCAAATGACCAGCTGTCTGCAAGGAGTATAAATCCTTCCGTTCCCCACCATCCAGTCAGAGCTGAAGAAACTTCTTAGTTGAGAAGCGAAACATCTTCAAAGAAAAACAAGAAAGTCCAGTTGCCTTGTGAAAGAGAATCTTTGGGTTTAAAACTTGTGGACTTCAACTTCCAGCATAGCTAGTGAAGAAATTCTGGGAGTTGAAAAAACACAGGTCTTAACGTTGCCAAAGTTGCACACCCCAAATCTCGACTTCCAGCTTTGAAGAAGATTGACTATCTCAAAAGATTGAATACTGTCATAAAATCAAAAGGTACTTCAACAAAGTACAGGTGTGCACCTTTATGCAGCCACATTATTCTAATTTTAAGTGTTATTTTTCCCCTAAAAGATTTTCAGTTGAATTGTACACCTTATGTGTTATATTAAAGGTAGAAAAAATTCTGCAGTGATTTCTCTTGACCTGATTTTTTTTACATCTTAAAAACCTTTTTTAAAGGAATGTGTAGACTTTCTCTAGCTTATCTATCTATCTATCTATCTATCTATCTATCTATCTATCTATCTATCTATCTATCTATCTATCTCTCTCTCTCTCTCTCTCTCTCTCTCTATCTATCTACCTACCTACCTACCTACCTATCAATCTATCTATCTATCTATCTACAGTATCTATCTATCATCTATCTATCTATCTATCTATCTATCTATCTATCTATCTATCTATCTATCTATCTATCTATCTGTCATTTATGTATCTAACATACATCTGTCTATTTGAAGGATTTTTATACCACAGCAATCATATGATTCTGGGTGATATGGATTTCTTCCCAAAAGTGGGGAAATCCTTTTTAATTTTGTTTCCTACAATCCTGAACATTTGAATGGATTTTTTTTTCATCTTTTTTTTGCTTCCGAACAGTTCCACTATAGGTACAGATTAAAACCCTACAGTGATAGGATGGGTGGGGGGTTGGGGGTTGGAAGGGACCTCCCAGATCATGTAGTCTAACTCGGGGGTCTTCAAACTTGGCCCTTTGATGACTTGTGGACTTCAACTCCCAGAATTCCACAAGTCATCAAAGGGCCAAGTTTGAAGACCCCTGGTCCAACCCCTGTCTTAGTGTAGGCATCCACTATACAAGCCCCATCAGGAAACATCCAGTCCATTTAAAAAAACCTTCGCTGTTTCAGGCAAACTAGACAGCATCTTACTGTCAGGAAGAATGTTTGACTTGAATCTCCTTCTTTTAACTTGCTGTTTAATTTCCTTTTGGGTTTCACCAGAGTAACTGCTATTCTCGCCTGGCGTTTCTGGTGACTGATTTGGCGCACCAGAGCTGTCTCAGATTGTGGATTGTTGGTTTTACAACAGCTCCTGGTTTCAGGCTCACAAAAATGGGAGGGGGAGTCAGTGCTGATTAACCAAGAGGCACCGAGATGTCTATTAAATGGAAGGTATTTCATGTCCTGCCAGCAGACCAATTAGTCAGGAGCTATTAATTAAGAAAGAAGCTCCACGGAAGGCTTTTTCCTACCCTCACCTCCTTATAAAAACAAGAAGCAACTTCTGCTGTGTGGTAGAAGCTGGCTGGCAGCTGTCCTTTCATTTCTGCAAATGTCCTTTCCTGAAGGATAAAGCCAGCCCTTTGCACGCATTCAGCTGCTTGTATCCCTGTGATCAAGGATCAAAAGGCCATTGCAACTGAGGTGTTTGCCATAGCAAGATAAAGTAAGTCTCTTTAAAAGGGTTATTCCAGAGCAGGGGGTCTTCAAACTTGGCCCTTGCCTGGCTGAGGAATTCTGGGAGTTGAAGTCCACAAGTCATAAAAGGGCCAAGTTTGAAGACCCCCCTGCTTGTGGACTTCAACTCCCAGAATTCCTCAGCCAGTGTGTCTGGCTGAGGAATTCTGGGAGTTGAAGTCCACAAGTCACAAAAGGGCCACGTTTGAAGGCCCCTGTTCCAGAGCAAGTAGCTCCATCACTATTGTCACGCTTGGGTAACCAGAGTCACTTGTGAATAGCCTCAAGCAGAAGTCCCGAAGCTGCTTTTTCTTTGTTTTCTCCTTGAAGACGTTTCACTTCTCATCCAAGAAGCTTCTTCAGTTCTGATTGAAGAACGGTATCAGAACTAAAGAAGCTTCTTGATTGAGAAGCAAAAATGTCTTCAGGGAAAAATCAAAAGTCCAGTTGCCTTTTGAAAAAGGGCCTTTGGGACATCCATGACCTGGATGGTTGAAAGTCTCCATAGTCCACAAGCAGTAGCTTCCCTGATTTACAACAATCTGTTCAGTGACTGTTCAAAGTTACAAAAAGGGACTTATGATGGTTTTTCACACTTAGGAACATGGCAGCATCCCCATGGTCATGTGATTACAGTTTGGAGGCTTGGCAACTGGCATGTACTTATAATGGCTGCCGTGTCCCAGGGTCATGTGATAACCTTTTGCAATCTCCTGATGAGCACAGTCAATGGGGAAGCCAGATTCATTTTACAACCATTGTTACTAATTGAACAATCACAGTGCTTCACTTAACAACCGTGGCAAGAAAGATCGTAAAATGGGGCAAAACTCACTTAACAACTGTCTCATTTAGCAACAGAAATTTTGGCTCAAATTGCAGCTGTAAATCAGGAGCTACCTCTATTGTTAGTCATCAGTGTTACAAGAATCTCATCAGACTGATTGCATAAGGCTTCAGAGATAAGGCTTCAGAGATTCTGTACGTAGGAGGTCAGGCCTGGGCTGCTTTCTGCAATGCAAGGATTCTAAGCTTGTCCCCCTCTTGACACCGCCCTCCAGTCTAGCTGCAGATTCCACCACAATGTGGAGCGAACACTTATGGAAAGAATATTTCTTGTTCCTAGAAGATGTTCCTAGAGGCAATTAACCAGTGGAACAACTTGCCTCCAGAGGTTGTGAATGCTCCAACACTGGAAGATTTTAAGAAGAGATTGGACAAGCATTTTTTTCTGAAATGGTATATGGTTTCCTGCCTGTTCAGGGGGTCAGATTAGAAGACCTCCAAGGTCTCTTCAAATTCTGTTATTCTATTCTATTCTAAATGTGTTGCTCGCATTCCCTTGCAGATTATGAAGAACAGGAATTGGAAATATTTAGTTTAATAGAAAGACTGGGGTGACCTGATAGTAGTGTTTCAATATCTGAGGGGTTTCCACAAAGAAGAGAGGGTCAACCTATTCTCCAAAGCTCCTGAGGACAGGACAAAAAGCAACAGATGGAAACTAATCAAGGAGAGAAGTAGCCTAGAACTAAGGAGAAATTTCCTGACAGTGAGAACAAATCAACCAGTGGAACGGCTTGCCTCCAGAAGTTGTGGGTGATCCCTCACTGGAGGATTTTACGAAGAAGTTGGACAACCATTTGGCTGATATTGTATAGGGCAGTGATGGCGAACCTTTTAGAGACCGAGTGCCCAAACTGCAACCCCAAACCCACTTATGTATCATCAGGTGCTGGGTGGATGTGGCCCATTGGGGGGGTGTGGCCCATTGGGGGTGTGTGGCCCATTGGGTGGGTGTGGCTGTGGTGATAACGGCAGACAGGGTGGGACTAAAAAGTTCAATCAATCAATTCCAACTTTACGAGATCTTTTTTTTCCCACGAGAAGTTGAAATTGATTGATTGAACCTTTTTTTTTTTTTTTGCACACAGCGGTGGAAGCCTAAAGCGATAAGATGTTATGAAACCCAGCTAAAGGCCTAGGGACAACAGGACAACCGGGACAACGGCACGCGTGCCCTCAGAGAGGGCTCTGTGTGCCACCTGTGGCACGTGTGCCATAGGTTCACCACCACGGCCCTAAACTCTGCTGAGGTTGTTACCCAGCCTAGTAACGAAACATTCGTAAACCAACCCGCAAGCTTGGAGAACAAACCTTTACCCTCACATAAACAATATCTACATGCTATGCAAATGAGACACTCAGCAAACCAAAAAAGGGACAAAAAAGACCCAATCAGCACCCAGATCAGCATAGATTAACTCCAAGATTAACATGAGACCAACAATCAAGTAGGGACGCGGTGGCTCAGTGGGTTAGGACACTGAGCTTGTCGATCAGAAGGTCGGCAGTTTGGTGGATCAAATCCCGAGTGCCGCGTAACAGAGTGAGCGCCTGTTACTCGTCCCAGCTTCTGCCCACCTAGCAGTTCGAAAGCACGTAAAAATGCAAGTAGAAAAATAGGGACCACTCCGGTGGGAAGGTAACAGCGTTCCGTGCGCCTTTGGCGTCTAGTCATGCCGGCCACATGACCACGGAGACGTCCTCGGACAAGCGCTGGCTCTTCGGCTTTGAAACGGAGATGAGCACCGGCCCCTAGAGTCGGAAACGACTAGCACACATGTGCGGGGGAACCTTTACCTTTACCTTTAACAATCAAGTAAACAATAACACAGTCAAGGAACCGCCAAGGAAGCCAGCAGAAAACAGACGAACCAAAGGACTTCTAAAACCATGTCAGGGCAAGCCACTAGAATATAAACTGAGAGCAAACCCACTCCTTACTAACACTGATGATGTTCCCTAGCTGGGTAATAAAATGTCTGCAAGGGAAAACCGCCAATCTCAGAGAACACCAAGGACCCCTCCTTTCCAGCCTGAACTACAAATATTCTCCCTTATTGGCTCTCAACAACTCCATAGCCTACATAACAACCTTCCAGATGTGTCTTTGGCTCTTGAACACTCTGGAGGAACAATACTTTGATTCCCATCACAGCATGGAAGAAATTCAAAGCAATTGCTTTTTTCAGGATTAATGGCACAGTAAATTAAAAGACGCTTGCTCCTGGGGAGGAAAGCCATGGCAAATCTAGACAGCACACTAAAAAGCAGAGATATCACCCTGTCAACAAAAGTGCGTATAGTCAAGGCTATGGTCTTCCCAGTTGCAATGTATGGCAGTGAAAGCTGGACCATAAAAAAGGCTGAGCGCCAAAGAATTGAGGCCTTTGAACTATGGTGCTGGAGAAGACTCCTGCGAGTCCCTTGGACTGCAAGGCGATCAAACCGGTCAGTCCTAGAGGAGATCAACCCTGACTGCTCTTTAGAAGGCCAGATCCTGAAGCTGAAACTCAAATACTTTGGCCACCTAATGAGAAGGAAGGACTCACTGGAGAAGAGCCTAATGCTGGGAAAGGTTGAGGGCAAGAGAAGAAGGGGACGACAGAGAATGAGGTGGCTGGATGGAGTCACTGAAGCAGTAGGCGTGAGCTTAAATGGATTCCAGAAGATGGTAGAGGACAGGAAGGCCTGGAGGAACATTGTCCATGGGGTCGCAATGGGTCAGACATGACTTCGCAGCTAACAACAACAACAACAAAATTAAAGCAGCTTTTAAACTGGAGTTGTATGTTACAAAAGCATATGTAATCAGAAGGGATTTCCCATCAGTTCATAGGTTGATCCATAAGAACATAAAAGATTGGAGAAGACCGGGGATTTTATCAAGTCCAATTTCCTGACAGCTGTAAAAAAATGTAGAAATGACCTTGGGATGGAACAAGCAGAGAGAGCTAAATTGACTTTGTTTCTACTTGGAAACCGCTTCTGGATTTTGTGCTGGAGTTGGGGGAAACAATGAAACTTTGACTGTGGGTTTCAATCACTTAACAACTGTCTTGCTTAGCAACAGAAGCTTTGGACTCAGTTGTGGTCATACATCGAGGACTACCTGTAACTTCCATTTCGATACAGGTAGTCCCTTAACTTATGATCGGTTGCTTAGTGACCATTTGAAGTTACAATCATCCTGGGAAACAAGACAGCATGGATCAGAAGTTCCAACAGTTGCTCCGCCCACCCAGTCACATGACTGTACTTCGTGCTTTTTCAACATGGCTGCATTTACTGCCATTTGCAACATCCTGTGGTCACATGCCCAGGACTGACAACATTTTTACCAAAAACTGGTGCTTACTTCTGCCTTTGGGCAAAACTATAGCATAGTGAACAATGGGTTCACTTAAGGACTGCAGTGTTCACTTAATGACAACGGCGTTCATTTTACAACTGCCTTGTTCACGTAACAACTGCTACAAAAAAACACTGTTGACCCATGACTGTTGTGCTAGCTTTGCCACCAACCATATTGTGAAGTTCGCACATGATACAACAGTAGTGGGCCTTATTCATGATGACAAGGTGGAAGCTTACCGCAAGGAGGTTGAGGGGTTGTTGAACTGGTGTAAGGAAAACAGCCTAGTTTTAAATACCGGAAAAAACAAAGAGATCATTGTCGATTTCAGAAAAGCCAGGCACAGCCACACTTCTCTGTGCATTAATAATTCACCCATGGAGATGGTTACCAGCATCAAATTCCTGCGTGTGCAGCTAACAAGTAGGCTGGCTTGGTCGCTCAACAGTGAGAAACTGGTGAAGCGTGCACAGCAGTGCCTGCATTTTCTGTGTCGCATGAGAAAAGCTCATCTTCCTTCCCATGTCCTTCCCACTTTCTACAGGGGGACGATTGAGAGCATCCTGTCGTACAGCATCACAGTCTGGTTTGGAAGCATGACTGCTTCAGACAGGAAGGCGGTGCAGAGAGTGTTGAGGGTGGCAGAAAAGATCATTGGCACTTCCCTCCCCTCCATCCAGGACATAGCACAGAAGCATTGCTTGAGCAGGGTCCGCAAGATTATCTGGGACACTACACACCCTCTCCATGACCTGTTTTCCTTGTTACCTTCTGGGAGGAGGGGGCTTCGTGGTATCTGCAGCAGAGCATTCCGATTCAGCCATAGTTTCATTCCATACAGCACTGACCTTGTGAACTCTCAAGCTTCCTCCTTCCGTTATATATCCAAGATGGACAGTATTTGATATTTGTTATGTAATGTAGGGGTGTGGGTCTACACATATGTAGTATATAGGATGGTTAGGTGTGTGTCATGTATGTGTTTCACTTTGAGAGCAGGCAACTAAATTTCATTTTTGATGTGTGACATTGTGCCCACAGTAAAAAAAAGTTATCTTATCTTAAAATTGTTTTACACAAATTAGAGTTCCCAATCGTAATTGGCAGATCCATTATAGTCATAACTCGAGGACTACTGAGAGTACTTTCATGGCATGGTTTTGTGGCATCTAAGAACTTTATACAACAAGCCAACCCCAGTTGTTTAGATTATGGACACTGTATATCCCTGCTCACTTACAGATTCTGTGCCAAATGGAAACGGTATCACTTTGAGCGCCATCTTTGTAGTATGCCCAGATGGAAATCTTATATTCGGTATTTTCTTTCAAACCAGGCAAAAGAGAAGATGCCAAGTTTCCAGCAACAGATATCTGTGGAGAAAAGAAATAGTATCAGCTACACACTTCAAACTCACATATTCACTAAGGCAGAAGCTTGTCCACCTCAAGGATAAAACAGTCAGACATAAATTGAGCAATGTGTATATGCAGTGCAATGCAGTGAGCCATGTGCAGATCTGTACAGTGGGGAAACAAAACAACCACTTCACAAACCCATGGCACAACATAGGAGAACAAAAGCACCAGGACAAGAGTCAGCAGTCCATCTGCATTTGAAAGACAGAGGCCGCTCTTTCAAAGACAGCAAAGTCCACATTTTGGACAGAGGGGGCCGCTGGTTTGAAAGAGGGGTCAAAGAGGCCATCTAGGTCAAAACGGAACAGCCCTCTCTCAACAGAGGTGGAGGGATACAACATCATCTATCTCCTTAGTTCTAGGTTGCTTCTCTCTTTGGTTAGTTTCCATCCGTTGCTTCTTGTCCTGCCTTCAGGCGCTTTGGAGAATAGCTTGACTCCCTCTTCTTTGGGGCAGCCCCTGAGATACTGGAAGACTGCTATCATGTCCCCCCTCGTCCTTCTCTTCATTAAACTAGACATACCCAGTTCCAGCAGCCGTTCCTTATATGTTTTAGTCTCCAGTCCCCCAATCATCTTTGTTTCTCTTCTCTGTGCTCTTTCTAGAGTCTCAACATCTTTTTTACATCGTGGTGACCAAAACTGGATGCAGTATTCCAAGTGTGGCCTTACCAAGGCATTGTAAAGTGGTATTAACACTTCACGTGATCTTGATGCTATCCCTCTGTTAATGCAGCCTAGCACTGTGTTGGCTTTTTTGGCAGCTGCAGCACACTGCTGGCTCCTATTTAAGTGATAGTCCACTAGGACTGTGATTCGATTAACAACCATGGCAAAAAAGTTGTAAATCAGGAGCAACGTGCGTAACAATCACCTTGCTTAACAATGGAAATTTTGGTCCCCATTGTGGCCCTAAGTCAAGTGCTGCCTATATTCCTTAAGAAACTCGTATTTTTGGATATCTACGTAAACAAACGCTTCGCATAAGGAGAGAAATGTAAAAAGCCAAATTCCCAAAGGAATGTTTGAAGACCAAAATCCTCGAAAGCCCATTTCATAATTTCACAAACTTTAAATAGAACCCAGGCTGCGTTCGAGTTTGTTTTTCCTTTTGCTTTTGCAGCTTGTTAGAACTAAATTGCTACCTGATTCTTTTGATCTAACACAATTATTATGACTAGCATTATATTTTAGGAAAACAGATACATCACGTTTTCGTTGCGTAGTTCTTTATTAGTATTTTTAAAAAATTGTATCATGTCTTAATTGGGTCTTCCTCTGTGGCTGTATAAATTTAGACTGGGGAGGAAAAAAAAATCAAAGAAAAGCAAACCCTTCCTGACAGGTAATTCTCCAATAAAAAGATCTGTCACTTTCATCTATCATTTCCTATGATTCATTTGGCTAAAGACTGCATTCAATCTTTGGGCGCTCTCCAGAGATTGCATCAAATAAGCAGATGGAACAATGTAAAGGGGGGGGGGGGGAAATGTGTGCAGCAGAACCTCAGCTCTGCAAATAGGATTGTCCAAAGGGGGGGGCTCCTACAAAAGGCTCTTTTGCCTGCCCCACCCCCAGCAAATGCTTGTTGAGAGAAAAATCTTCCTCAGGGTCCAGTCCAAGCCGGGAATAATCAAAATGGAGACTGCTTTAGAAAGAAGGTTGCAGTTTATCGAAGAGGAGAGCCAGACAGAACGATGGCTCTGGGAAAAATGTGACCACATGTAGCGGGGAGTGGTGGGTTTTTATACCTTCTGGGGCTTTTGAGGTTGTTTCCTGTTCCTGTTTGAGGCTTTGTATTTCCTGTGTCGTGTACTTTGATCAGAGTCTTGAGTGTGTCCTTTTGTTATTGGTGATGATGAAATGTTACCTAGTTTGGTCACGAAACGTCTGCAAGCAACCAACCAACCGGTATTTGTAGCTCAGGATTGAAATGAGGGGTCCTTGGTGCTCTCTGAGCTTGGTTGGTTGCTTGCTCGCTTGCAGACGTTTCATGACCCAACTAGGCAACATCATCAGTGTGGGGGGTTTACTCTCTTTTTATATACAAGTAGTCGCCTTATCAGTGCTGAGGGGAGCGTCCCTGGTTATTCATTAGGTCGTTCCTTCATTAGGCTGTAAAAAGGAACTGCAGGGATGGCTCAAATTGAAAATCCTCCTATGGAAATGTCCTTGTAAAATCCGCCAGGCCCTTAAGCACCCCCTCCCCAAATTTCTCCCAGGGGCTTCGCACCTCCTGCTCTGTGTCTTCTCCAAGCACGTTCCATTTGATCTGGTAAAGGACCACGTCAGAAGCTGCGGGTGATTCCCATTCCAGTTGGACCTCATTTCTGGAGAGCTCGGTGACCTTCAGCTGGCTGGGTGGGGGCACCTTTACTGGGGGGGGAGGGGTGAAAGGGAGGAACAAGCAAAGACTATCTTAGGTTTTATCCCCACGTTTCTCTGCTACCCAGAAGCTCTGCCAAGCTTTGTCCTTGCAGCAGAGCAGATGGTGAGGGAGTCTCAGCCTCTTTAACCAGGGCCTTCTCCAGAGACCAAACGATTCAAGCTTATTTGGTCTGGCAGGGAAAGCCCCGGTGTGTATCATCGTACAACCATAAATTAAAGCCTCATCATTTCATTTCAGCAAGGCCTCTCCGAGCTGGCATCTCCAAAGGAAGTGAAAATCCAGGCGAGGTATTCAAAGATGCAGTAAGTCAAAGAGAAATCGGCTTCTCCAGATATATTCAAGGTTCCAGAATTACAGTCTGAACGAAGAAAAAAAATTTCCAGGAAGGAGATAAAAAAGAGAGTCGTCTGACAGTGAGATGGGCAGCATATAAATTTAATAAAGGACATAAATAAAAAACCCTTTTTTATTATTTTCCAAAGGAAAGAGGTACAGTTAATCCTTGAGTTATGCCAGTGTCCCTTTGAAGTTACAACGGCACAAAAAAAAAGTGACCGTTTTTCACACTTATGACTGTGGCAGCATCCCCATGGTCACATGATCAAAATTCAAAGGCTTGGCAACTGGCAGGTACTTAATGAAAAATATGTTTCCTTCCTTCCTTCCTTCCTTCCTTCCTTCCTTCCTTCCTTCCTTCCTCCCTCCCTCCCTCCCTCCCTCCCTCCCTGTTTAAATGTTGTGTATATCTTTGTGTCATTTAATGGCTGATTTATCTGAATGCCGAGCCTCCTAGCATTTTGGATTTGACTTGGGCAAAGAAAGGAACAGTTTCTCAGTTGAAAATGTCCAAGGGTTGTGAGATCAAAGAGTTCTCATTGTGCCTTCTGACTGCTGGTGGCTGTATCAGGTTATGCTCTGCTAGTCTTCAGCCTGTCTGTCCCACATACTGATTCTTGGACTTTACACTGTACTGTATGTGGTAAGATGACTGCCTTGTGTTACTATTGGGATTTTATTCATTGTGGTTCTTTTCTTATATTTATCAGTCACAATTTAAAACTGGAAGGATAAGAACAGAACGTTCCATCAGGTGATACAGGGAAAAAACAACAGCTTTCATGCCATCAGGGATCTGGAAGGAGGTAAAAACACCCGTGGTGTTTGAATTGCCCAAATTCTAAACAATATCAGAAGATTTCTATACTTTGTATTATGCTCCAGTGATCATCCTAAAACAATTGAACTTAAGCTCCGATCCTTAGTGTTTCAACAAACCCATCAAAATAACAGAAGGAAAAGTTGAAAGGGACCTTGGAGGTCTTCTAGTCCAACCCCCTGCTCAGGCAGGAAACCCTCTACCATTTCAGACAAGTGGCTGTCCAGTCTCTTCTTAAAAACTTCCAGTGTTGGAGCATTCACAGCTTCTGGAGGCAGGTTGTTCCACTGATTAATTGTTCCCACTGTCAGGAAATTTCTCCTTAGTTCTAGGTTGCTTCTCTTCTTCATTAGTTTCCATCTATTGCTTCTTTGAGGAGATCAAGCCTGACTGCTATTTAGAAGGCCAGATCCTGAAGTTGAAACTCAAATACTTTCGCCACCTAATGAGAAGGAAGGACTCACTGGAGAAAAGCCTAATGCTGGGAAAGGTTGAGGGCAAGAGAAGAAGGGGACGACAGAGAATGAGGTGGCTGGATGGAGTCACTGAAGCAGTAGGCATGAGCTTAAAGGGACTCCAGAAGATGGTAGAGGACAGGAAAGCCTGGAGGCACGTTGTCCATGGGGTCATGATAGGTGGGACATGACTTCGCAACTAACAACAACAAAATTGCTTCTTCTTCTGACTTCAGGTGCTTTGGAGACTAAGTCAATCCCCTCTTCTTTCTGGTAGCCTCACAAGTTCTGGAATACTCCTATCACGTCACCCCTAGTCCTTCTCTTCGTTAGACCAGACATACCCAGTTCCTGCAACCGTTCAATCATATGTTCCATCATCTAGTCTCCTAATCATCTTTGTTTCTCTTTGCTCTCTTTCCAGAGTCTCAACACCATTTTTTCTATTGTGGTGACCAAAACTGGATGCAATCTTCCAAGTGACATCTTACCAAGATATTATAAAGCGGTGCTAACATTTCACCTGTTCGTGACTCTATCCCTCTGTGAATGCGGCCTAGGACTGGGACATTCTGTACTTACATGTGGTAAAATTGCCCATTATTGGAAATGAGTTGCCTTCATCATAAACGGAGACCACACGGACAAAGTATTGTGTCAGTGAGGAGAGGGGCTTCAGCACAGCAAATGAGGCATTTCCAGAGACCTCCACCTGAAATGGAAGAGGTAGACACTGCAGGAGGCTGGAAGATGTTTGTTTGCTGATTAATTATTTACTTATAAGTTGTAAGTAAAAACACTGCAGCACCGTGGTGGCGCAGTGGTTACAATGCAGTATTGCAGGCTGACTCTGCCGACTGCCTGCAGTTCAATTCTCACTGGCTCGAAGTTGATTCAGCCTTCCAGCTTTTCAAGGTCGGTAAAATGAGGAGCCAGATTGTTGGGGGCAATAAGCTGACTTCGTAAACCACTTAGAGAGGGCCGTAAAGCGATACATAAATCTAAGGGCTATTGCTATAAACTAGCCCCTGGGTTTGAAAACAATATATCGGACAATGGATCTTGCTCTAAGTTGATAAGAGCAATCCTAACCTCTCAGGATGACTTACCTCACCTACGGTGCTTCCTCTGCTGGAAGAATACATAACACGGTGACTTTTCACAGCTTGTGAAGCTGCCTCCCAGTTGACACAGGTCGACATATGGCTAATGTTGGAGAAATGCAAATGTCTTGGAGGGCTCAGGGCCACTGGAAGAAAGTGTGCATGCATCAGGTGTGAAGAATCAGGACCACACATTAAGTTCCAGTTATGATGATTCATTGCCAAGCTAACTCCAAGTGGGTTCTCACGCAAGAAGGTCATTGAATGGGACGTCATTCAAAAAAAAGGCTATGTGTCTCTTCTAAATAATTCTCATAAACATCCACCACCCACACCTGCATACAAATGCTTACCCTTTCTCAAGTTACTGCCCTTGAACTGGGTTTACAAAACCCACTATTCTGAGTTTGCACAATTCAGTGAACTATAAAGAAACCAACTAGGTTGAATTTGCATAGTGCTTAAAGCCACAATCGCATTAACCAAGGTTAATGCTAAACGTTTTTTACATATATATATTTTTTACAGGGACATCTGCTGTGCAATGACTTGCCTTTTAAAGCATGTTGTGTGAACAGTTCCTTTCACATCAGTTCGGGGTAATTTCTTGAGTAAGACTAGGTTTGTTCTCTCTCTTTGGGACTCCAGTTACAGACTGTTGGGACCTGATCACAGATCTGTTAGAATTTCTTTCTAACCGGAAAGCTTCAGATCAAAGCTGTCAAGACTTCCTTAGATTCTTATGTGTGGAGCTGTGGACCAGAGAAGCACATCACATGACTTACAAGTAGTTTCTTGAATACTTGCTGGGTTGCTAGCATCTTCTCCATACATGGCATAAACTGCTAGTGAGTACTCCGTGCTGGGAGTCAAGCCCCTGATCCAAACTTCCGGCTGTTCTACTTTCAGCTGAAAAGAAAGAGTGAAATAGTTGGTGGATGATGGGAGGGAGGGAGGGGGAGGGAGGGAGGGAGGGAGGGAGGGAGGGAGAGAGAAAGAAAGAAAGAAAGAAAGAAAGAAAGAAAGAAAGAAAGAAAGAAAGAAAGAAAGAAAGAAAAGAGAAAGAAAGAAAGAAAGAAAGAAAGAAAGAAAGAAAGAAAGAAAGAAAGAAAGAAAGAAAGAAAGAAAGAAAGAAAGAAAGAAAGAAGAGAGGGAGGGAGGGAGGGAGGGGAGAGGGAAGGAAGGAATGAAGGAACGAAGGAATGAAGGAAAGGGAGAGGGAAAAAAGGAAGAAAGAGAGGATTGAAGGGAAGGGGAAGGGAGGGAAGAGTGAGGAAGGAAGGAAGGAAGGAAAGAAGGAAAGAAGGAAGGAAGGAAGGAAGGAAGGAAGGAAGGAAGGAAGGAAGGAAGGAAGGAAGGAAGGAAGGAAGGATAGTCCAACCTACTGAGGGTGCACAGCCTGGCCATTGTGTACCTGCCTCTCTTATGAGATTGTTCAGAAATTGAAAAACGAAAAATACGCATTTATCAGCATAGCCATGAGCAGATGGGCAATCCCTCTACAGACTGCAAATAAAGAGATTCTAACTTTATCAAGAAAACTTTGGGGAGAAGAAAAGATTCTGTGACTTCACAGAGACTTCACCTTAATGCTTTCATGAGGAAAACAAAGCCGGAGGGGATCCTATCTTAGCTTTCCAGATCCATTAAAAATGGTCCACAGGAAGCGAGCTTCCTTGAGCATCTTCTGCAATGTACCGCAGTAACACCCCAGCAACACTGTTACGTACAGTCTGCCTTAAGTGCACTTGTGGCAACACATCTGGAAGATGGAAGAAGCAAGCTGACATTTCTATTTTGTTCCCATCTCAAACTGTTTTATCTGTCTAGTTACGCATTTGGTGAGCTGCTGTTTCACTCGCTCGTTTGACAAGGGAATCATTTCCTTAACTTGCTGCTCTCAGAAACGAGCGTGTTTTGCAATCTTAGAGTAGTAGGGAGTCCTCGGTACAGTTGAACCCCGAGTTTCATAGCTTCTCTCCTGTTGGAACCTTAGAATAACCACATCTGGGCTGCAAACATTTAGATGACCACTAGGTGGAAGCAGAGTCAGAATTTTCTGCATCTCTTTAATGCCCTCATGGGGTCACATGAATCATTGCAACTCAGATATACAGTACTGGACTTACAACCATTCGTTGAGTGACCGTTCGTGGTTACAACGGCACTGAAAAATTAGCTTGTGGCTTTTTTTCACACTTACGACCGTTGCACCGTCCCTGTTTGTCATGCGATTAAAAATTTGGATGCTTGCCAACTTGGCAAGTGTCCCAGAGTCATGCGATTACCTATTGTGACCTTCTGACAAGCACAGTCAAAGGGAAAGGCAGATTCAGTTAGCAGCTGTGTTGTTCGCTTAACAGCTGTGGCAATTCACTCAACAACTGTGGCAAGAAAGGTTGTAAAATGGACACAGCTCGCTCAATAATTGTCTTGCTTAGCAGTGGGAATTTGGGGCTTAGTTGTGGGTTGTAAATTGAGGACTGTCTCTAATGGGGCTACAAAATCCCAGAGGATAAAGGGCAATTTTTCAACCATGCTGTCTGACTTTAATGGATTGGCCCTTCTTGTAAGACTAAGGCAGGTGTCCACAACCCCCGGGCCGTGGACTACTACCGGGCCGCAGCATGCCAGCAAATGGGCTGCACAAACAAGCAAAGCCCCATCTGCGAGATGCAGGCAGCACACAAAACCACGCACCCTCCAGTTCACAGAAAAACGTCTCTCCACGGAACCGGTCCCTGGTGCCTGAAAGGCTGGGGACCTCTGGGCTAAGGAAAGCACCTCTTGGTCTTCATCCAGTAGAGCTTTTCGTAAGACTGCGCCCTGTTGAATGTGCATCATAGGAACTGTTGAAACTTATCCCTGTATCAAAATCCTAACATGCTTGTACATTTTCCATCTTACGTCTCTGGATTGTGGTGGAATGTAGTTAGGAGCATTGCTTCTCAGAGGGCAAACAGAGTGGAATGTGTAGGAGGTAAGAAGAGGATGAAGGTGGACCATCCCTAGCAGATCACAGAGTAGATCTGTAGTTACACAGATAGTTGCTTTAGTCTGGCAAGATTGATGTCAGGCAAGATTGAAGGACATGTAGAGTTACTTGCAAGTTTTTTTCTTTACTGTTTACCAACTCCAAGAACCAAGAATGACACATGGAGTTACTTCTGGTTAGTTTATTTGTTGTCCACCAGGCCCAAAACCCAAGAATGATATGTAGAGTTCTTCCAAATAGTTTCTTTATTATTCCCCAGACCCAATAACCAAGAACGACACGTGGAGTTACTTCTGAGTAGTTTCTTCTTTGTTCCCCAGGCCAAAGAACCAAGAACAATAGATAGAGTTACTTCCAAATAGTTTTTTTTTATTGTTCACCAGGCCCAAGAACCAAGAATGACACATGGAGTTACTTCTGAGTAGTTTCTTCGTTGTTCCCCAGGCCAAAGAACCAAGAACAATAGATGGAGTTACTTCCAAATAGTTTTTTTTATTGTTCGCCATGCTCAAGAACCAAGAATGACACACGGTGTTACTTCTGAGTAGCTTCTTTATTGTTCACCATGCCCAAGAACCAAGAATGACACATGGTGTTACTTCTGAGTAGTTTCTTTATTGTACACTAGGCCCAAGAATGACAGGTGGGGGGTACTTCTGAGTAGTTTCTTCTTTGTCCCCAGGCCAAAGAACCAAGAACAACAGGTGGAGTTACTTCTGAGTAGCTTCTTTATTGTTCACCAGATTCAATAACCAGGAATGACACATGGAGTTACTTCCAAGTAGTTTCTTCATTGTTCCACAGGCCAAAGAACCAAGAGCAGCAGATGAAGTTACTTGCAAGTAGCTTCTTTATTGTTCCCCAGGCCCAGGAACCAAGACTGACAGTGGGTTTACGTCCAAGTTGTTTCTTTGTTCACCTACAGACCGAATCTTCCCGACTAAAGCAGCTGTCTGCGTAACTATAGATCTGCTCTGTGAACTTCTAGGGAGGGGTCATCTTTGCCCTCTTTCTGCCTATCAGATATTACACACTCCACTGTCTCTTTGCATTCTGGAAGACATCCTCTCCCACCTCTCGGGATTCCTAATGACATTCCAACACAGAGCTCTGCAAAAGATGCCACAAAGCACAGTGTGAAGGTGACTGAATCAAAAGTCCTTTACCTCTTTTGTATCGTCTTCAGCACCGTTGGGTGTTGAGGAAGACAGGATAAGATATTGCGTGGCCCCTTCAACTGGTTCCCACGTGAGCTTCATACTGTTGTGGTTAATCTCAGATGTTCTGAGAGATCTGGGCGCAGACAAAGGCACTAGAACACAACATACAAGTGTGACACATGTGTAGGTTACAAGAGCTGATGTCATTTGTCCACAAACTTGTTTAAGTCTTTCCATTTTAAACTTAAACTGAAGGCTAGCACTGATGACGTTACCTAGCTGGGCAATGAAACGTCTGCAAAAAAAAAACAACCCAACCGAGCTCAGAGAGCAGCAAGCACCCCAGAGTCTTTGTCCTCCCTTTCTAGCCCTGATGATGTTACCTAGTTAGGTAATGAAATGTCAACAAGAAAACAACCATGCTCAGAGAGCGCCAAAGACCCCACTTAAATTTTCCCCAAACTTAATACAAGCATTCCGCCTTTTTCATTCAAACTCATTCCATTCTTCATCCTTCTTTTCTGCCATTCCGATTCAGTTTAATGAAAGGGGGGGGGGAAAGTCTCCATAGACATTTAACTATGCAAGAGCCGAAGAAGCTTCTTGGCTGAGAAGCGAAACGTCTTCAAAGAAAAATAAGAAAGTCCAGTTGCCTCCTGAATTAGCACTTTTGGGACAACCATGACCTGGATGACTGAGAATCTCCATAGACAAATGGCTTCTAAGTGTTTTTAGGAGGTAATGTGGGGTTTGTTTGTTTTTTTACCCCTACAAAGAAAAGAATTTTGATCAATTTTTTTGATGTAGGTGGATATTTTGAAATGGGTGAGAAGCACTTACATGAATGCCAAACTACTCTGTTCATTACTAAGACAGCCTTATTGTTTTCTGCCACTTTAACAAACTCATAAACTGCAGCTAACTGACTCTCTAAACTGCAGCTAACTGACTCTCTGTCTTCCCAGTTGCAATGTATGGCTGTGAAAGTTGGACCATAAGAAAGGCTGAGCGCCAAAGAATTGAAGCCTTTGAACTCTGGAGCTGGAGAAGACTCCTGCGAGTCCCTTGGAAGGCAAGGCGATCAAACCGGACAGTCCTAGAGGAGATCAACCCTGACTGCTCTTTAGAAGGCCGGATCCTGAAGCTAAAACTCAAATACTTTGGCCACCTAATGAGAAAGAAGGACTCATTGGAGAAGAGCCTCATGCTGGAAAAGGTTGAGGGCAAGAGAAGAAGGGGACGACGGAGAAGGAGGTGGCTGGATGGAGTCACTGAAGCAGGAGGCGTGAGCCTAAATGGACTCCAGAAGATGGTAGAGGACAGGAAGGCCTGGAGGAACATTGTCCATAGGGTCGCGATGGGTCAGACACGACTTCGCAACTAACAACAACTGACTCTTTAAAGCAGCTACATCTTTTGACAAGGTCACTGTTAGTCCTGCAAGGGAAGCACAACAAAGAATATTAGATCCACCCTAATTGTAAGGCTACATTAACAGATTCTTGCAGGACTGAATGTCTTTTTAACTTCCC
Organism: Vipera berus; assembly: GCF_964194415.1. Lineage (NCBI taxonomy): Eukaryota > Metazoa > Chordata > Lepidosauria > Squamata > Viperidae > Vipera > Vipera berus. The sequence continues at coordinate 7,733,883 of NC_138204.1, forward strand.
CTCCTTTTTACTCTTCAGAAAACTATGGAGGGTTGCTTCTCTAAATGTTTCCCACACACCTCCCTTTCTGCTATGGGCTGAGTCATATGTTATATGCAGGTTGTCCTGTCTGCAGCTCTGCCTTCTGTCTCCCAAGGTCATTCACACATAAGATAAGATAAAATAACCTTTATTGTCATTTTTTTTTTATTGTGAGCACACCGGCCCACATTAAAAATGAAATTCTGTTGCCTGTACTCAAAAGAAAGTATATATCTACCCATACACGTACATAACACACATATACACATGCTATACACACACACAAACATACACACACGTGTGTGTGTGTGTGTGTGTGTGTGTATGTAATAGTAATCACTGTCCATCTTGAATACATAATGGAAGGAGGAAGCTTTAGAGTTCACAAGCTTAATACTGTATGGAACAAAACTGTGACTGAATCTGGATGTTCTACTTTGGATACCACGAAGCCCCCTCCTCCCAGAAGGGAACAAGGAAAACAGGTCATGGAGAGGGTGTGTAGTGTCCCAGATAATCTTGCAGACCCTGCTCAAGCAACACTTCTGTGCTATGTCCTGGAGGGAAGGGAGGGAAGTGCCAATGAACTTTTCTGCCGTCCTCACCACTCTCTGCACCGCCTTTCTGTCTGAAGCAGGGATGCTTCCAAACCAGACTGTGATGCTGTATGACAGGATGTTCTCGATCATCCCCCTATAGAAAGTGGTCAGGATAGGAGAAGGAAGATGTGCTTTTCTCATGCGGGGCAGAAAATGCAGGCGCTGCTGTGTCTGCTTCACCAGTGTCTCACTGTCGATTGACCAAGCTCAGGACACACGAATACAAATAGTCATTGACTTGCAATAGTTCATTTAGTGACTGTTCAAAGTTACAACAGCACTGGAAAAAAGTGACTTATGACCATTTTTCACACGTACAACCATTGCAGCATCCCCATGGTCATGTGATCAAAATTCAGACACTTGGCAACTGACTCATCTTTATGACCGTTGCAGTCTCCCGGGGTCAGGTGATCTGACAGGCAAAGTCAATGGGGAAGCCAGATTCACTGAACAACCATGTTACTAACTTCACAACTGCATGGGTTTGCTTAAGAACAATGGCAAGAAAGATCTAAAATGGGACAAAACTCCCTTAAAAACATCTCACTTAACAACAGAAATTGTGGGCTTAATAGTGGTTGTACGTCGAGGACTACCTGTACAGCCATGTAGAAGTCTAAAAAAAAGAGGGGGCTGTTTTAATGAGCAGAAGAGAAAGAGCTGGTCCAAAGCTGCTTTTCAGAATAGTTTTCAAAATGTGCACCCCCAAATATGATGCTCCCATTTTTCCACAGACGTTCTTAGGGCTGGGCAAGGCTCCATGCAGATAAGAGCATGCAAGACCAATCACAAGACTGCTATAAATTGGAACTATTTTTATTAGGTATAATATTTTTTAAAATGCGATGAAGTATATATTTAATGTTGCATGTATTAATAGCAGTAAGAATGGTATTTGCTTAGTGCTGGAAAAATGAAGAAACACTATCTGAAGAGGAGATGATCAAGAAAATACTGGACTGTGTAGAAATTGACAGACCGATATTGAAGGATAAAGAAAAAGAAGACATAGAATAATTTCAAATATGGGATATAGTTTATCATTGGCCGGAAAAAAGGGGTAGAGATTAGGAATTTAATGTGCATTATTAAGTTAAAAAGAATGCACCCAGACAACACGTTGTTTACGAAGCACTTATGATTGGTAAAAATAGAAAATTAATAACATATTATATAAAAAAGAGAGTCACTGATGACTCACACTTGACCATCACAAGACCCTCACTTGACACATCCACATCTTAAGCCCTTATAAATAGAAGACCCCCAAGACTGACATCCCCCTTAAACTAAGCTGAAGATATTACCTAGCCTGGTAACAAAATGTTTGCAAACCAACCCACGAGCTTGGAGAATGGACCTTCACCCTCATCCTACACCTGTTGTGATTCCTCACCAGCCAGTGGATCCGGCAGCTGAGTCTAAGGACTCAGAGGAGGAGGAGGAGGAGGAGGGGCCTGGAGTGACATTAGATTCAGAGGAAGGCTCTGAGGAGCTTCAAGACTTACAGTCGGATGAGGAGCCTGGCCCCTCTACTTGCACCCAGGCTGAGACACAGCTGTGCTGGGAGCCTGAGTTGGACAGTGATGAAGCACAGCTGGGAAATATCCAGGATGCACAAAAGCACCGGCAAGAGAAGCAAGTAGGACAGAGGAATGCAATGGGGCGGCTCCAAAGTCAAAGGAGAAGGCATTAGGAAGCCAAGCCTTGGCTGACTTATAAAAGGGAAAGTGAGGGAAGTGCTGGTTGCCAAAGGCAACCATTTGTGTTGAGGATTGAGTTTTTGTGAACTGTGTTTGTTTGCCTTGGACATTGACTCAGGTCTGTGATTAATAAAAGAGGGGTTTGGGTTTTTCCAGCAGTTCCTGCCTGCTTGATTGGAAGAGGAAATTCTCCTTGTGAGCATAACAAGGACTCACATAGGCTGGGACAGAACAACACCCGAGCTACAGATATTCACCATTATTGCAAACTATTTTTTAAACCAATGGAGTAGACAAATCCTGGCTCTGTACTCTAGCAGAGCTGAAGATGCACATAGGAAAAATCAATCACCAAATCCTGAAGTAATGAATTTTTATTATGGCCTTCAGCCAATCAATAACACAATAAACCGCATGCTTTTCAAAACAAACAAAAATAGCGTAACTAAGTCAGTGCAGTTACACCATCAATGATGTCTTGCCTTTACAATGATAACAGTACTAATAAAAATGGTTTTAGGTGGAATCCAGGTTTGTATCTGCGAGACCATAAGTTACATAAAACAATTCATTTCTTTCCGAGAATTTCAAAAGGAGATGATCTACAGCCTTATATCGTAATAAAGTATTCTGTTGTGAGGAACACTTGCTACAGTTCTTAGGGCACCAGAGTCACAGGAGTAATATATACCCCAGAGCAGTGTTTTTCAAACATGGCAACTTTAAGATGGGTGGACCTCAATTCCCAGAATTCCTTAGCTAGCAAACAGATCTTTTGAACCTGAGGTAGTATATTCAGAATAACAGAGTTGGAAAGGATCTTGCAGGTCTTCTAGTCCAACCCCCTGTTCAAGCAGGAGACCCTATACCAGGGGTAGGCAACCTTGGCTCTTTTATGACTCATGGACTTCAACTCCCAGAATTCCTCAGCCAGCATGGCTCAGCTTGGAAACCTCTCCCTTTCCCCTCAGCGTGGCTGGCTCAGGAATTCTGGGAGTTGAAGTCCACGAGTCATAAAGCGGCCTAGGCCTAGGGAAGGGGTAGGCAACCTTGGCTCTTTTATGACTCGTGGACTTCAACTCCCAGAATTCCTGAGCCAGCATGGCTCAGCTTGGAAACCTCTCCCTTTCCCCTCAGCATGGCTGGCTCAGGAATTCTGGGAGTTGAAGTCCACGAGTCATAAAAGAGCCAAGGTTGCCTACCCCTGCCCTATACCATTCCAGACAAATGGCTATCTAATCTCTTCTTGAAAACCTCCAGTGTTGGAGCATTCACAACTTCTGAAGGCAAAGCCGTTCCACTAATTATTATTCTTTCAGGTTGGTTCCCTCCCTCCCTCCCTCCCTCCCTCCCTCCCTCTGTGACAGCCCCTCAATTACTGGAAGATAGCTATCTGAGCACCCCTGGTCTCAATCATTCATTCTACAGTTTAACCTCCACCCCCCATCATCATTATTACTCTTCTCTGCACTCTTTCTAGAGTCGTAACATCTTTTTTGCAGCCTGGTGACCAGAACTGGACTCAGTATTCCAAGGGTGGTCTTATTAGTGCAGTATAAAGCAATGCTGTCCCTTCTCATAATCTTGACACTATCACTCTGTTGATGCAGCCTAGGATTGTGCTGGCTTTCTGGTTTCTGGTTTTTGTTTGGCTTTTGCAGGATATTGTAAAGACGTTGAAGAAGGGTCCTCAAGACTTACGTGTAGAACTGATGCCCCTCAGGCCATCCCCCACAGCATTCTCATAAATAGGGAAGACTGAAACCAGATATTCTGTCTGCGGTGTCAAATTGAGGAGCTCTACGCTCGAGGTGACTCCATCCAGAATAACCTGAAAATAGACAAGAAGATTACAGCACAACCAGTCCGAGTGAAAACCCAGTCCTCAGATCTCCTTGCAGTGGTGGCGGTCCAAAAATTTATTATTTAACTTAAATAGGCTTTGATTCTGAAGAGGGTGCCCGAGAAGAACGTGGGTAGCCAAGAAAGTAAACAAAATGGATCCCAGAACAAGTCAGCCGAGTTCTCACTCAAGGTGCAAATAACCAGGCTGAGAGAATTATACTTTGGACACGTTGATTATGGTTCCTTTGAGAAGCCCGTAAGGGTGTGAAAAACTGAAGGGAAGGAAAGAAGAGGATGAACAGGAGAGAATATTTGTAACTCAGGGTTGAACTGTGGGGGTCCTTAATGCTCTCTGAGCTGGGTGGAGACCTGGCTGTTTGAGCTTTCCGGCCCAGGCTGAGAGTTTTAATTGGGGTTTTTATATTTCTACTTCAGGGATTGAATTTAATCATTTTTAATTGTTTTTTTTTTAATTTTTGTATTGATGTTTTAAACACCTGTAAACCGCCCTGAGTGCTACGGGAAAAGGACGGTATATAAATCTAATAAAATCTAAAATCTAAATCTAAATCTTACAGACGTTTCATTATCAAACTAGGTAACATCATCAGTACTAGACAGGAGGGTCTGTTTGTGGAGTGGAGGAGGAGGGGGAGGAGGTGAAAAGAAAGAGGGGGAGAGAAGAGAGGAGGAGGGAAAAAGGAAGAGAAGAGGAAGGGAGGAGGAGAAAAGAAAGGAGGAGGAGGGGAGGAGGAGGAGAAAGAGGAGGAGGGGAGGAGGAGGAGGAGGAGGAGAGGGACTGTGAGGACTTTGGTGCCCTTTGAGCTTGGTGGTTTTCTTGCAGACCTTTCTTCACCAAACTAGATAACATCATCAGTGCCAGCATGAAATGTCTGCAGGAAAAACCACCAAGCTCAGAGAGGACCAAAGGACCCCACAAGAAGAGGATTAGCAGCAACAAGAGGGATGGAAATACAGAAGTGTTGAAAGAACTTGGCTGGGACAGATAATTCTGGAGGAAACTGATCTAGGTCACACACGATCGATCATTCAGTATCCACTTGGATGGGTCAGCTTAAGACGTCAACCATAAGACAACCTACCTCTTTGGGAATTCCACCTCGAGAAGGATAATAGACCACTCTGTATCTTTGGGGTGTTATGACTGGTGAGTTCCAGATAAGATGCATGCTTCTGGAAGTGACTTCTTTTAATAGGAGATTAGTTGGAGTCAAGTGGATCCCAGAATTCGCTGGCATGGTTTCCAAAGGGTCCCCTGCAACATTCAAACGACGGGCACCATTTGATTTAGGGTTGGGGAAAACTGGATTCCTTCACTTATGTGTTCACTTTCCTCAACTTATCTACCGCTCCAATTCACCTATACTCTATGGGTGTGCTCTATGGTTGCAGGAACCAGGTATATCTAGTCTAATGAAGAGAAGGACCAGGGTATGACACGATAGCCATCTTCCAATATCTAAGGGGCTGCCACAAAAGATGGCAGGGGATGGTTTCAACCTATTCTCCAAAGCACCTGAAGGCCGGACAAGAAGCAATGGATGGAAACTCATCAAGGAGAGAAGCAACCTAGATCTAAGGAGAAACCTTCTGACCATTAAAACAATTAATCAGTGGAACAACCTGCCTCCAGAAGCTGTGAATGCTCCAACACTGGAAGTTTTTAAGAAGAGACTGGACAGCCATTTGTCTGAAATGGTATATGGTTTCCTGCCTGAGCAGGGGGTTGGACTAGATGACCTCCAAGGTCCTTTCCAACTCTGTTTATTCTATTCTATTCTATTCTATTCTATTCTATTCCATTCTATTCTATTCTATTCTATTCTATTCTATTCTATTCTATTCTATTCTATTCTATTCTATTCTATTCCATTCCATTCCATTCCATTCCATTCCATTCCATTCCATATATTCTATTCTATTCTATTCTATTCTATTCTATTCTATTCTATTCTATTCTATTCTATTCTATTCTATTCTATTCTATTCTATTCTATTCTATTCCATTCCATTCCATTCCATTCCATATATTCTATTCTATTCTATTCTATTCTATTCTATTCTATTCTATTCTATTCTATTCCATTCCATTCCATTCCATTCCATTCCATATATTCTATTCTATTCTATTCTATTCTATTCTATTCTATTCTATTCTATTCCATTCCATTCCATTCCATTCCATTCCATTCCATTCCATTCCATTCCATATTTTCTATTCTATTCTATTCTATTCTATTCTATTCTATTCTATTCTATTCTATTCTATTCTATTCTATTCTATTCCATTCCATTCCATTCCATTCCATTCCATTCCATTCCATATATTCTATTCTATTCTATTCTATTCTATTCTATTCTATTCTATTCTATTCTATTCTATTCTATTCTATTCTATTCTATTCCATTCCATTCCATTCCATTCCATTCCATTCCATTCCATATATTCTATTCTATTCTATTCTATTCTATTCTATTCTATTCTATTCTATTCTATTCTATTCTATTCTATTCCATTCCATTCCATTCCATTCCATTCCATTCCATATATTGTATTCTATTCTATTCTATTCTGTTATGTTCTGTTCTGTTCTGTTCTGTTCTGTTCTGTTCTGTTCTATTCCATTCCATTCAATTCAATTCCATTCCATATATTCTATTCTATTCTATTCTATTCTATTCTATTCTATTCTATTCTATTCTATTCTATTCTATTCTATTCTATTCTATTCTATTCTATTGCAATGGATGGAAACTAATCAAGGAGAGAGACAACCGGGAACCAAGGAGAAATTTCTTGAACAGTTAGAACAATTAACCAGTGGAACACCTGGCCTCCAGAAGTTGTAGGTGCTCCATCACTGGAGGTTTTCAAGAAGAGACTAGACAGCTGTGTGTCTGAAATGGTCTAGGGTTTTCTGCTTCAGCAGGGGTCGGACTAGAAGACCTTCAAGGCCCCTTCCAACTCTGTTATTCTGTTATGTCAAAGTGAATCCAAAAAGTCATTTTGCCCTGAATATGAAATATATTCTTTCAAGTCTGAAACTGTTTTCTTGTGTTCTAAACTGTCTTTTTCCCCCATCTACAGTGGATTCCTTGGGCCATTTTGGGGGAACGTTTAAACTATTTCAAGCTTGACAGAGTTCCCAAATGGTTGAAGTGAACTCATAAAAAGGATTTGACACTTAGCACAAGGTATTTTTAATTTGAACTGGTTCAAAACGTTCTGGATATGCCTTAGGTAAAGCTGATTAGATGAGTTGACAAATTACGCTGTTCAAACCTAAGGTCTTAGTCAGAGATTAAAACAATAGGAAGAAAAATGCACATTTAAAAAAATCAAAGCAGTAAAGCAAGATAGCTGCATCTGTTTATTGTTTTGGCTATGAATAATACCTGTTCACAGCCTGAGGTGAGGCTAAAATATTGGTTAAGAATGGCATCGTTTTTCCCAATGAAAAACAACTTCATGTAAATGATGAGCTTTCTTTATTTCTCTCTTTACAGTAGAATTTGATTCACATCTCCTGCGACCAGACTTCTTCGTAGGCTGCAAAAATGCAAAACGGTTCCCATTTTGGCGCAGGGAATAAAGTTTTCTGAGAAAAGTGAATCTCATTATTGAAAAATGATCAGGCTATGAAAAGCCACTTTCATTCTTAAACCATCAATATTAAAAAATATGCGGATTGTACTTCTGCATAAGAGGCCCATAGGGCTTTCTTGGGAGGGGGAGGTTTGTAAAGGCATGACTGATTCCCACCTCTTTTTATATACCGCATCATAGCCCCACCCGCCATCTTGACTTTTTCGACCTCCCTCCTGGTGCCTCTGGGACCAGATGAGTGGGTCTACTGGTCTCCAAAATCCAAACTCAGGCAGGCAATGATGTTAAAGAAATGGTGTCAGCCTCTCCTATACTCAATGTCCTCTGAGCTTTTCTTGCAGACATTTCATTACCCAAACTAGGTAACAACATCTAGTCACCTAGCACTGATGATGTTTCCTAGTTGGGTAATGAAATGTCTGCAAGCAACCTACCAAGCTCACGGAGCACCAAGGACCCCACAATTCAACCCTGAACTCCAAAAATTCTCCTTTATTGGTATCACCTATGTTCTTCTGGTTCTTCTCCTTGATCCAAGCACATAAGATCCATGTGAGCCGGCTGACCAGAGAACGGAGCAGAGGAAAGTCCACCACATTGTAGACGGTCATCTCAAGGGGTTCGGACGCCACTTGACGCAGCTCTGCTTCATCGGCATTTTTCACCCCTAGAACAACAACAACAACAAAGGGAGGTGACAATCTGGAGGCAACATGGATGGAAAATGTAACGCCTGCAGGAACCCATCTAGTAGGATGCCTATGGAGATTCTCAATCATCCATGTCGTGGTTGCCCCAAAGGTGCTTTTCCAAAAGGCAACTGGACTTCCTTGCTTTTTTCCTTGAAGACGTTTCACTTCCCATCCAAGAAGCTTCTTCAAGTTCTTCAGAAACCAAGTTTTCTTGGAAACTCCCCCCCCCCTCCTAAGAAAATCCAGTTGCCTTTTGGAAAAGCACCTTTGGGACACCTAGACGGGCCGTTTTGATGGGGTGCAGTGGCTGAGAGAGAAGACAATGGATTTGAAAGCTCTGGGAATAAACCATGATTCTGGCCACCAGCAGCATCTGCTGTCATAAACGCAAGATGGTGGTTGCAACGGCCATCTTGCCTTTTGGGCCTGCCTCCTTCCCATGAACGCTGCTGTTGGCCACTTTTCTGTGGAGGGCTTGGCAAGAATAATATCCACCAGTAATACCCCAAATGATAACTGTAAGGCAGGGATCTTCAAATTTGGCCTTTTTATGACTTGTGGACTTCAACTCCAAGACTTCCTCAGCCAGCAATGCTGGCTGAGGAATTCTGGGACTTGAAGTCCGCAAGTCATAAAAGGGCCAAGTTTGAAGACCCCTGGTGTAGTGGGTTCAGGACCGCATGGAAGACACCAGGCAGATGAGTATAGCAACAGCTCTTTATTGTGGGTAGGAACTGTACTGAACAAAGGGGGGGTTACCTGTACCCCTTATATACTGTACCTTGCCAGGTACGCTCTAACCCAATCTGTTCATCTAAATCTCCCGCCGAAAGCTAACCAGCCAATCCGGTTATGGTACAGCGCCACCTGGTGGTCTTTACTGAGCTGCTGCTTAGACCCCATACATAACACTTCTCTTTTCTACTCCCCTTCTCCTTCTTCTCCATCTCCTTTCCTTCTCCTTCTCTCCTTCTCCTCCTCCTGGTCCTTCCTCTTCTCCTCCCTGTCATCGTTTCCCTTTGTTTTCTTTCTCTTTCTCCCCTTGTCCATTTCCTCCTCCTCCTCCTCTTCCTCCTCCTCCTTGTCTCCATTTCCTTTCCCTCTCCTTCTCCCCTTCAGCTCCTCTTCCTTTCTCTTCTTCTCCTTTGTCTTCACTTTGTCCCTTCTCCTTCCTTCTGTCCTCTCCTCCTCCTCCTCCTCCTGCCTATCTCCATCTTCCTTCTCCTTCTCCTTCCCCTCCCCCTCCTTGACCTCCTCTCCCTCCTCCTCTTCTCTTCCTCCTTGTCCTTCTACTTCTCCATCTTTCTCCTCTATCCTCCTCCTCCTCCCCCTCCTCTTCTCTTTCTCCTTCCCTCTTTCTTATGTATTAGGTTTAAAGGAACACCTAAAGTACTTGTGTAACAGTCACCACCAGGAGGCGTTGAACTGTAACTGTTTTGGCGGGAATTAGTTTTGGCGGGAATCCCGCCGAAACTAATTCCCGGCAAAACAGTTACAGTTCAACGCCTCCTGGTGGTGACTGTTACACAAGTGCTTTAGGTGTTCCTTTAAACCTAATACATAACACTCTTCTCTTCCCTCTTTGTCTTCTCTTCATCCCTTCTCCTCTCCTTCTCCTCCTCCTTTACAACTCTTTTCCCTGGAGATATTTTGTGCTACAGAATTCTCCCAGAAGTGTCCCTCTTGATGGTGGGTGGAACAGTTTGGGTGACTTGCCCACAAATAACACATTTAAACCCAGTCTAACAAAGGGACGTGGTGGCTCAGTGGGTTAGGACGCTGAGCTTGTCGATCAGAAGGTCGGCAGTTTGGCGGGTCGAATCCCGAGTGCCGCGTAACAAGAGTGAGCGCCTGTTACTCGTCCCAGCTTCTGCCAACCTAGCAGTTCGAAAGCACGTAAAAAATGCAAGTAGAAAAATAGGGACCACTACGGTGGGAAGGTAACAGCGTTCCGTGCGCCTTTGGCGTCTAGTCATGCTGGCCACATGATCACAGAGAGGTCCTCGGACAAGCGCTGGCTCTTCGGCTTTGAAACGGAGATGAGCACCGGCCCCTAGAGTCGGAAACGACTAGCACGCATGTGCGGGGGAACCTTTACCTTTACCTTAACAAAGCACAATTCCTGCCTTCTCGTGCCATGCTGTGTCCCGAACTAACAAGCTCTGTTGTAGCACAAGGAGGATAGCCTGAGTCAAACTGCCTGCCACAAAGGGTTCCCATACCCATAAACAACTCCACTCCATTTCAGTTCAGTCCAGCAAAAGGCATAAATCTAACACAAGAACCTACTTCATTTAGTAGATTTGATGCATGTGAAGCCGCTCAATATTTATACCTGGCCAGATGCCTTTCAAACCCAAGGGTCTACAGTTCACAGCCGTCCAGTCACCATTCATCCTGGCCAATGTGGCCAGGGATAATGGAATCTGTAGTCCAAACTATTTCTTAGCACCAGACTGGGGAAAGGCTGGGATATAATAACCGCTTGGCAGGCAAAATGTTTCAGCTTGAGTAGAGACGCAGCGCCATCTGGTGGTCACATCTCAGTATTGACGTGAGACAGAATTTTGAGGGTTTTGAAAAGGCGTGGACTTCAACTCCCAGAATCCCCCATGCTGACTTGGGTCTGGGGGACTCACCAACAGCAAATATCTTGATTCCCATATTCTTCAAGATCTGGGCAGGTGGGCTGGCATCATCCTGAGATTTGCCATCGGTCAAAAGGATGAGCAGTTTAGAAGCTTCGGACCTTGCGCCAGCTTCTTCCTTTAGGTTGTGCTCCAGGACGTGAGTAAGCGCTAAGCCTTGGACGGAGAAAAAAGGGAAGGGAAAAAAATTATACTTAGAAAGGTTCAGAGAAAAGGAATGAGATGTAATCCAGGTCCTGATTTCTCCCTTTTTAAAAAAAATCTGGGCTTTTTTTTTAAAAAAAACAAGTTTTATTAATTTTCCAATTTGACATCAAAATATCGAAGTGTTTAGGAAGCAACGTGGTGATTGGGTAAACAATAGTCCATTAACAAAATCATTTGTGCCTATCTCAGGTTAAATCATCTAAAAATTCCCTCTGTTGTTTCCCATAGTTACTATATCACAACACAGTCAGTTAAGGTATTTATCAATGTATTTTTATTTATTTTTATTTATTTTTATTTTATTTTTATTACATTTATATCCCGCCCTTCTCCGAAGACTCAGGGCGGCTTACAAACTTAGCAGTAGCCTTCATTCTATGTATATGCCTGCTTATTAGGGCTTTCACACACACCCCAAGCGGCATTATTACAAAGTCAGCTTATTGCCCCCAACAATCTGGGTCCTCATTTTACCTACCTCGGAAGGATGGAAGGCTGAGTCAACCTTGAGCCTGGTGGGACTCGAACCTGCACTAATTGCAGGCAGCTGCTGTTACTTAAGGAGGCATTAGCCCACTGCTCCACCAAGGCTCATGTTATAGTTATCATGTCCTGTTTTTAAGATTTAACCCATTTTCAGTTACACTGTTCCAATTTAGCCTTTAAGATCCATAGTGTTTAAGTGTCGGGTAGCCCAAATTTCCCCTGTTTCATTACATAATAATTGTCATATCTAAGATACGCATATTGCATAATTAAATACATTCTTATTTTATTTCACAAATATATTCTGTTCATCAACCTAGTACCAATATCCTTTATTATCTCAATCCAACTTCCATATTATAATTCACCCCCTGCCTCTTTCTGTAACGGGTGATAAACATTCAAAATCTATTGCAGGCAGTCCTTGCCCAAAATTTCTGTTGCTAAGTGAGACATTTGTTAAGTGAGCTTGGCCCCATTTTATGACTTTTCCTGCCGCAGTTGTTAAGTGAATCACTGCAGTTGATAAGTTAGGAACACGGTTGTTAAGTGAATCTGGCTTCCCCATTGACTTTGCTTGCCAGAAGGTCACAAAAGTGGATCACATGACCTCAGGACACTGCCACTGTCATAAATGTGAATCAGTTGCCAAGTGCCTGAATTTTGAACATGTGACCATGGGGATGTTGCAACAATTCTAAGTGTGAAAAGCAGTCATGGTTGTAAGTCAAGGACTGCCTGTATATGCAGAAGACTTAATTTATAGGAATTTCAGTAGATCATGCCTGGCGAAAGTTAAGGGTCGTCTTGTTAACTACATGGGAGATTTCTTTTAGAAAAGCAATTAATATTTAGGGAATATTAATAGAGGGCAACACAAATATTTAGTAACAATAATATAATGTAATGTAATATATTAGCAATAATTAATCAAATTGTGTTTTGGACAGTTTATCAAGACCTCCCTCTTTGGAGAAAGCTCTAGCGTGGGTAAATGTGGAAGAAAAGAGAAAAATAAATGGACCAGCATTAAAAGACCCTGAAAGTGCAGATTAGCGGCAGATTGTCATGGGGAAAAAATGTGTGTGTTTGCTAAGAATTGACAATGACTTGATGGCACCTAATCAATCAATCAATGATAAAGGACTGTTTCACGTTTGCAATAGTAGATCCCTCCCTAGAAATGTATTTGTTCTGCAGTTCACACCCTTTTTAATGCTACCCTGACAGCTCAAATTCTGCAAAAGTTCTCAACGTGATATATCTAAGGATTTTGTGCCTGTGGGTGTGTTAGGATGTAGTCTATTGTAAGTTGGGATGCCGATGATAGCCAAATGTCCACAGGTGCTTCTTATACCAGCCACAGTGCAAATTTTACTCTTTGTCTTGTGGTTAACCCAGGGGGGTCTTCAAACGTGGCCGTTTTAGGACTTGTGGACTTCAACTCCCAGGCTGGCTGAGGAATTCTGGGAGTTGAAGTCCACAAGTCCTAAAAGGGCCACGTTTGAAGACACACACACACCCCTTGGTTAAGCAGTTATTTTGCCTTATGGTTCTGCCCTGGAGCAAAATAACGATTGGGTGTTGACATACTGTAACTAGTTCCCAGTTATTGACATAACTATAATAATAGTAATAATAAAGTTGGAAGGGACCTTGGAGGTCATCTAGTCCAACCCCCTGCTCAGGCAGGAAACCCTACACCATTTCGGACAAGTGGCTGTCCAGTCTCTTCTTTAAAACTTCCAGTGTTGGAGCATTCACAGCTTCTGGAGGCAGGTTGTTCCACTGGTTAATTGTTTTACCTGTCAGGAAGTTTCTCCTTAGTTCTAGGTTGCTTCTCTCCTTGGTTAGTTTCCATCCGTAGTTCCTAATTATGCCAATACCCAATCGTTCCTTCACCGCCACCCCATCATGGGGAAAATCCGCCTACCGCTTCCAGAGAGCTCAGGTAATTCATTTACCTGTAAAGGTGTTCCCTCCCTTATAGCGCAAATTCCGAATGGCTTCAGACACCTGGTCCCAGGTGGAATAAGTATTCAGATCCCATTCTGTCCGTGGGTCACTGCTGTACTGGGACAAGCCTGGAAGAAATGTCAAGGAGAAGGAGTCAGAAAGGAAACTTGTCTTTTCCATTATTATTTTTTGTTCTGCTTTTTTTTTTCTTTTTTCATTTCGCTGCATTTCATGCCCTTTCCTCGTCTTTCCCCTTTTTTTTAAAGTCTACTTGTATGAACATTTTCTGCGTTTGTTAAAAAAAAAATCAATACAATTATTATTTTTTCCCCTGCACTTTTTCCCGTTTCGTTTGTATTAGATTCTACTTTGTAAAGAAAAATCAACAAAATTATTTTTTAAAAATTCTCCCGTTTCATTTTTTTTCCCTGCGTTTTTACTTTTCTAGTTTAGTTTATCTGACTTTTTTACTTTGTTCATTAAAAATTTCAATACGATTGTGTGTGTTTTTTTGCCAAACAAAATTCTTTCTTCTTGTTTTTTCTTTTTTTCTGCACTGTTTTCTTTCTGGTTTAGCTTGTATTACTTCTGCTGTGTTTATTAAAATGTCCATAAAATATTTTCTTTCTTCTCGGTGCACTTTTTGCCTTTTTCTTTGCCTTTTTTTAGTTGAGATTTTAGTATGGTCATTAAACATTTCCATAAAATTATTTTTTTAAAAAAAGAAGAAGAAGCAATCTGGGTCATCCATGGAGGATGTAAAATAGCAACAAGAATTGTTCTTGAAGGCTTTGAAAAGCTGCTTCGTAATATAATAATAATAATAATAATAATAATAATAATAATAATAATAATAATAATAATAATAATAATAATAATAATGTTGGAAGGGACCTTGGAGGTCGTCAAGTCCAACCTCCTGCTCTTCTCCTAAGTCTTTCCTATTGTCGCAACTTTTTCTTGAGATGCAATTACCAATGAATTCATAGCTATCCTAACAATGCAAGAGATGATTTTAAGATTCCAAAGAATCTCTGCTGCTGCTTCTTTTAATTGGCAGAAAAAATTAAAGGCAAAGGTAAAGGTTCCCCCGCACATGCGTGCTAGTCGTTTCCGACTCTAGGGGCCGGTGCTCATCTCCGTTTCAAAGCCGAAGAGCCAGCGCTTGTCCAAGGACATCTCCGTGGTCATGTGGCCGGCATGATTAGATGCCAAAGGCGCACGGAACGCTGTTACCTTCCCACCGTAGTGGTCCCTATTTCTCTACTTGCATTTTTACGTGCTTTCGAACTGCTAGGTTGGCAGAAGCTGGGACGAGTAACAGGCGCTCACTCTGCTACGCGGCCCTCGGGATTCGACCCGCCAAACTGCCGACCTTCTGATCGACAAGCTCAGCGTCCTAACCCACTGAGCCACCGCAGCCCACTAGAAAACATTACTTTTTCCAAACCATTATTCCTGAATTGGAAGCCTGTAAAAAGAAGCCGCTCACCTACTCTGATCTTATCCTCAGCAATATTGAAAGGTGCAAGCAAAGACGCCAGGAATTCTCGAAGGAGTCCAAAATTGTTGCGTCCAATACTCCAAGATCCATCCACCAGCAGGATGATATCCGTCATAGCAGAGGTATCACACTGGAAATGGGAAACTATGAAAAGAAGCATAGTTGAGGAGGAGGAAGAGGAAGGGGGAAGAAAGGAGGAAGAACAGGAGGGGAAAAGGAAGAGAAGAGGAGGAGGGGGAAAGGAAGAAAGGAGGAGAAAAGGAAGAGGAGGAAGGGAAGGAAGAAAAGAAGGAGGAGGAGAAGGAGGAGGAGGAGGAGGAGGAGAAGAAGAAGAAGAAGAAGAAGAAGAAGAAGAAGAAGAAGAAGAAGAAAAAGAAGAAGAAGAAGAAGAAGAAGAAAAAGAAGAAGAAAAAGAAGAAGAAGAAGAAGAAGAAAGAAGAAGAAGAAAGAGATGAATGTGCTTGTCTAGCTTAATTGTTTGAAAATGTAGCTGAAATTTCTACAGCATTAAAAGGAGAGAACCTATTCTGAAATTATTAGTGAGGATTCAAACACCAGGTCCAAAATACAGGTAATCCTCAACTTATGACCACAATGACTTCTGTTGCTAAGAAAGGCAATGGAATGATGAAGGCATCCTCAGTGTTGTATCCTTTTTTTGCCATGGTTGCTAAGCGAATCCCTGCAATTATTAAGTGAATCCAGATTTCTTCCCCCCCCCCCTTGACTTTGCTTGTCAGAAGCCAACTTGGGAGGACCCCAGGGTGCTGCACCCATTGAAAATACATGCCGGTTGCCAAGGACTCAATTTTTGACCCCTTGACTGTCGGGATGCTGCTGCAGTCATAAGCACGAGGACCAGCCATACGTCACTTTTTTCAATGCTGCCATAACTTTGAGCAATCACTGAGTGAATGATTGTAAGTCAAGAACTGAATTTTTTTTGGCTGACTTTGATATGTGATTCATTTATGTATTTCTGTTGTCTTCTCTTCAAGAAAGAAAAAGCAGAGGGATGAGTTAAAGGGTGTGACTGGTGGGTGAAAACTGCCTCTTTATAATGTGGTTGGCATGATAAAAAGGGCGGGGTCTTCGATTGCCCAACTGCCCCCACCATTTCGATTCCCCTTTCTGTAAAAACCCCTGGCTCTAACTAACTGGAAAATGAGGACCTCAAGAACATTTTTTTTTCTTTCTTTCTGAAGGGTGATGACAAATATTTTGGGCTTCTTCCAGGTGAGACTTGGAAGGACACAATTACTGGAATGCACGGGCTCATTAAAGCAGCTGCTTCTTTAACTGGATCCATTAAAGCAGGGCTTTTCAACCAGTGGTGTGGGTACCACCTGTGGTACATTGGCACCTGGCAGGTGGTACGCGACCATCCTAGAAAAGTGGTAGTGGGGGAGGGGAATGAGCTGAACCAGTGGCAGCACTGCACAAGCCTGAGCGAGAGATGGCTGGAGCTGCAAGGCTGTCAGGGCTCAGCGGAAGTACCAGGATCAGCGCCAGGCTCCAGTTGGAATGTTGCAGCATCCCCAGGATGCTTGGCAACTGATTCATATATATGACGGTCACAGTGTCCCAGGGTCATGTGAAGTGACCAAAACCTGCTGCAATCACCCACCAGAGGGGGGGGGAATAAAAACCAAACTCCCACCCCACCCCCACTGCCAATCCTCAACAGAAATGCTCACAACAATGAAAACCTCAGACAGGAGGAAGAGCGCTGCCGGGCGGGCAGGCAGGTGTCTTGCTCGGCTGTGGCTTGGGGGGCACTTTTTTCAGTGCCACTGTAACTTCGAACAGTCACTAAGCGAACTGTTGTAAGTCAAGGACTACCTGTACTTCATCACTTTTTTCCTTTCTTTTTTTTTTTGGTCCTCAAGTTTTTGACACCTTGCTAGGCGACTGGTGGTACTCGGATGTTGCCCTATCCTAAAAGTGGTACAATGGGTGAAAAGGTTGAAAAGCCCTGCATTAAAGCAGCCACATCTGTTTCTCAAGGTGGTCTTCCGAGAACACGATCCTGCCCGTATGCCAGGATTCCATCAGCGTTCCCATCTATTTCCACCCTGTTCTGTCCCTAAAAAGGGAACAACATCCCATCATGCAAAATTAACACGTATTGGCTGTCTCTCCAGGCTAAAATATCTCCCCGATGTCTCCAGGTCAGATCCCATCACAAAATATGCCTTTCAGATTTGTGCATCTCACTGTCTCTAATGTGGGGCATTCGTCTTTTTTTTTCCAGTTGTCATATGTAATAATGTTAAAACTGGCGCCTGGACCTTGGAATTAATATGCATTTACTGGAAGATCTCTGTACAGACGTCATCTGTGTCTCATTTTTAATATCTGAGCCCTCTGCCACTAGAAATGTACTGTATGATACATCACTGAAAATATGATTGTTTTATCTGCAGAATTAGCTTCCGTGCAACAGCCCTTCCCCCCTACACACACATACACACACACCAAAAGTCCATGATGGATCCCACTCATAGTTTTAAGTGCACAACAGGTGGTTAAAAAGTGATTATCTCCCAAGTCAGAACAAGTTTAGCACGTGCCAAATTCCAGATTTTCTACATTCGCTGCCGAGGTTCTTGGAGAAAACTCAGTCCACCAGTTGTGTCTGAGAGTTGTCATTTGTGTTAAGAAAATTGTGTCTTTGGGCAGTGATGGAGAACCTTTTAGAGACCCAGTGTCCAAACCACAACCCCAAACCCACTTATTTATCAAAAAGTGCCGGGTCCACATCAGCATTGTGGTGTCCTCAGGAGGGGCATGGGGGTGTGGCCCACTGGGTTGGCATGACCCATTGGGTGGGTATGGCTGCGATTGTCATGGCAGACTGGGTGGGCGTGGCTGGGGTGGGCATGGCCACCTCGATGTTGCTCATGGGGGAGGGATGCCTGTGGGGGCCGGGCAGAGTTGGGGGAGATCCAGGGGGTCTCTGGCAGGTGGGGCGGTGGGAAGGAGGACCAGCATAGATGGGGGGAGGCACGCAATCCTAGCTGGGACTGGGCGGCCATGGCGCCGATGGGGATCCGGCTTTCCCTGCCTGGGGTGGCCTTTGGCTTGCTGGGGGTGCGTGTGCTCTACCACCTCTACTTGAGCTTGCTAGCTGGTCACTTTGCCTCCTTTGTGCCGGGTGGGGCTGCCGCTCTGGGCGGCGGTGGTGGCCTAATGGACCTGCGCAAGCTGCCGGCAGCGGCGGCGAACATGGCCACAGAGAGGACTCTGAGTGCCGCCTCTGGCATGCGTGCCATAGGTTCGCCACCACTGGGCTAGGTAGTTTACTTCTGTAGAAAAAAAAAGTGTCTGTAGAGATTCTGAGCCATCCAGGTCATAGTTATCCCAAAGGTGCTTTTTCACAAGGCAACTGTACTTTCTTGTTTCACCTTCTGGTCCAAGAAGTTTCTTCAGCTCTGACTGGATGGTGGGGAATGGAAGGATTTATAACAGACAAAGAAGAAAACAATGAATTTAAGCAAGCTGTCATTCCATACCTTGCAGGAATATCGGAAAAGCTCAGAAGGATCTTCAGCCAACACAACCTACGTGCACACTTCAAACCCACAAATACACTCAGGCAGAAGCTTGTCCACCTCAAGGGTAAAACAGCCAGAAACAAACTGAGCAATGCGGTATATGCAGTACTATACAGTGAGACACGGGCATTGGACACCACCCCAGTGATGCCCTCGACGTGATGTCCCGGTGCCTGGAGGCGGTCCGGGTCTGGATGGGGAGGAACAGGCTTCGTCTCAACCCTGACAAGACGGAGTGGATGTGCGTACCGGCATCTCGGGATATTCAGGATATCCCACCCCTCATTATGGGGGGTGAGTCTTTATCTCCTGTAGATAGGGCTCGCAACTTGGGAGTCCTCCTAGACTCACAACTCTCCTTAGAAGATCATATTATAGCTGTGACTAGGGGGGCGTTCGCCCAGGTTCGCCTGGTGCGCCAGTTGCGGCCCTATCTAGACCGGGATGCCTTGCGCACGGTCACTCATGCGCTCGTGACCTCTCGTCTTGATTACTGCAACGCTCTCTACATGGGGCTACCCTTGAAGACCACTCGGAGGCTCCAACTGGTACAGAATGCAGCCGCGAGAGTTGTATTGGGAGTCTCCCGATACTCCCGTGTTACACCTCTGCTCCGCGAGCTGCATTGGTTACCAGTTGTCTTCCGGGTGAGGTTCAAGGTGTTGGTAATGACCTACAAAGCCCTCCATGGCATGGGTCCAGAATACCTTGGGGAGCACCTGCAGCCGGCGTCAACTTCCCTCCGCCCAGTACGCTCCCACAGAGAGGGCCTCCTCAGGGTGCCGCCGGTCAAAGAATGCCGACTGGTGGCCCCCAGGGGGAGAGCGTTCTCTGTGGGTGCACCGGATTTATGGAACCATCTTCCGGTTGAGCTCCGGATGGCGCCCGATCTCCGCTCCTTCCGGCGCGACCTTAAAACCTATCTCTTTAAACAAGCTGGCCTGGCCTGATGGGATGGGGTGGGATTTTTATTAACGACTTCAATTTTAAATTTGTATTATCTCTGGGCATTGTTTAATTATGTTTTAATAATCTAATTTTAACTTTTGTATCTAATTTTTATGTATTGCCCTGTTCACCGCCCTGAGTCTCTTGAGAGAAGGGCGGTATATAAATTAAATTAATAAATAAATAAATAAATTGGAGAAACAAAACAACCACTTCACCAATGCATGGCACAACATAGGACAAACCCACCAGGACAAGATTCAGCAGTTCATCTGCATTTGAAAGACACAAGGCCGCTCTTTCAAAGACAGCAAAGTCCACATTCCGGACCACTGGTTTGAAAGAGGTCATCTAGGTCAAAACTGAACAGCCAAAAAAAGATTGAAGTTTATGTAAACAACCACTTCGTAAACACCTGGCACAACACGGGAGAACAAACCCATCAGGGCAAGAGTCAGCAGCCCATCCGCATTTAAAAGAAAAAAAGACATTCTTTTGAAGACAGAAAGGTCCACATTTTGGACAGAGAGGACCGTTGGTTTGAAAGAGGGGTCAAAGAGGCCATCTAGGTCAAAATTGAACAGCCCTCCCTCAACAGAGGGGGAGGGATACGACATCAACTATCTCCAGTCTACAACAAAGTCCTTTCAGCAGTTCCAAGAAGGCTCCACACATATTTGCACCGCTCAGGTGACCCTGAGGACACCGATGAACCTCCAAGTGGCCTCAATGACTCTCTAAAAGAAGGCAAATGACCAGCTGTCTGGAAGGAGTACAAATCCTTCCATTCCCCACCATCCAGTCAAAGCTGAAGGAGCTTCTTGGATGAGAAGCAAAACTTCTTTGAAGAAAAAAAACAAGGAACTCCAGTTGCCTCCTGAAAAAGCACCATTGGGGCGGGGGGCGGGGAAATCAAGCCTTCTTGCCACCCTATAACTGAGATTATGACCAGAGAGAGGGTTTTTAAAAATGCTTCTTTTGCAGAAGTACTCTGTCTGTGTGCCTCTGTGCGTGTGTGCGTGTGTGTGTGTGTGTGTGTATGTGTGTGTGTGCATGTGTATTCAGTTGCTCCAAGAGTCAAATCCACCCACAGTCTTTCCCTCTATATAACGTAAATGGCACTTTGCTTGGCATCATATTCTTCAAGATGATCATTTCCCCCCCCCCCACATAATCTGTGCTTAAGGCTTGCTCAGGAAGGGATGCTCAATTTAGTCCTCAGCTGAGGACCACAACTCAGCCCAAAGTGAAACATTTGTTAAGTGAGCTTTGCCCCATTTCACAACATTTCCTGCCATCGTTGTTAAGTGAATCACTGCAGTTGCTAAGTTAGTAACCCTGTTGTTAAGTGAATCTGGTTTCCCCATTGACTTTGCCTGTCAGAAGATGATCACATGACCCCGGGACTTCAACCATCATAAATATGAATCGGTGGCCAGACTTACTTCTGAATTTTGATCCCATGGCCGTGGGGATACAGTAAGAGTCGTAAGTGTGAAAAACGGTCATAAGTCACATTTTCAGTGCTGTTTTAACTTCGAATAGTCACTAAATGAACTGTTGTAAGTCGAGGACTACCTGTATTAGCCTTCAGATTGTATTCTACTCATTCTAAGAGCTGTGGTGGCGCAGTGATTAGAATGCAGTATTGCTGGCTTACTCTGCCCACTGCCAGCAGTTTGATCCTGACCTGCTCAAGGTTGACTCAGTTTTCCACCCTTCCGAGGTCGGTAAAAATGAGGACCCGGATTGTTGGGGGAAATAGGCTGACTCTGTAAACTGCTTAGAGAGGGCTGTAAAGCACTGTGAAGCGGTATATAAATCTAACTGCTGTTGCTATTCTATGCCTCTTCCAGTGGTGGGATTTAAATAATTTAACAACCGGTTCTGTTCGTCGTCATCACCGGCATGATGCGCCTTGCATATTTGTAATCACTGCATTGTCATCATCACCGGCACCTCACATATTTGTCATCACCAGTGTGACACGGGTCACATTGACATCATCACTGGCGACACACGCCTCACCGCGGTGGCATCACCAGCGCAACACGCCTCGCAGATTTATCGTAACTGGTTCGCTGAACTCAACAAAAAATTCGGTATTGGTTCTGCCATACTGGTGCGAACCAGCTGAATCCCATCACTGCCCTCTTCCAACCCTAATCTTCACATGAAAATTATATGTAACTGAAACACAGATTCTCTAGTGGTAATGACATGAAGTAACCTTGATAGAAGTAAAGGAAAGGTCTTCAAAAATTTAATATTGAATTTAGAATATGATTATTGTAACTATAATCCTGTATTTAGCTCTGGGAAGTGGGGGGGGAAGTGGGTGGGTTTGGGGTGGGAGGGATTTGGGGATATATTGTAAAATTTTGTTTTTGTAAAACTCTATAATAAAAAAAATAATATTGAAAGAAAAATTTAAAATTGAATTTGCTGCAGTGGAAACTTACTGAGTGGAGAAACAAGTTTATAATAGATGGGAACCAGGAAAGGATAGCATAAAGGAAGGATGTAAGTGAAACTTGTAGGCAAAATTGTTATCTGGGTCTTCAGAATGGGAAAAGGAGCTGTAAGAGAAGATATCTAGCAAAACAGGAAAGAACCTATTTTTCTAAGAAGTCGTAAAAAGGGGGGGGCAGAACTCAGGCAACTGAGCATGTGTAATTAGTTGATTAATATTAACTGACACCCCTTGCATAAATTAACTCCTAATTTTAATGTAAATGTGATGTATGATTTAGTACGTAGCAGGAAATAGGTAGGAGGCGGTCGGAAAGAGTGTAACCTCATAGTACCTCAGCCAGTGGTGAAAGAGGAGGGATGTGGCGGCCGGGGCAGGGCTGTATAAAGAAGGGAATATTTTGGGTTGAAACTTTGGAGAGAACCAAGCTTTGATAGCTTCTCTCCCCGCTTATTGCAATAAATGAATCTAAAGGCCTTCACTGTGTCTTGGCTGGTTATTGGTCAGGCGAGCTTGCCTCTGGTCACGAAGGAAAGTAGCCAGAAGCACACAACAGCCTGACACATGATTAGCTGATAAGGCAATTAGGAGAACCAAAGCTTTTTTGATGATGACCAAGCAGCCAACAGAGGCTATGAAACTTTGCAGAAAGAGAGGCACTACGGTGCCTCTGCGAAAGATATCTCACCTTTCCTGAAGCTGTCGCTGCTCGTTTTCCTTCGGGCCAGAAAATCCCCTTCAAACTCTATTACACTTGGCAAGGTTGACAGGGTCAACGTTGGCTCAGCATTGAGCATATAATCATCTGGCTTCAAAAGAGGAGTGTTTTGCCTTTTCTTCCCTGGCTCAACTTTTCCTATTTTTTAGATCATCAAGAGAAGGAACGTTAGTCCTGAGTCTACGCATTCATTCAAAGAGATTCAGCCTTAGAATCATGGAATCATAAGACCTTGGAGGTCTTCTAGTCCGCTACCTTCTCAAGGCAGGAGTCTTTATTGTTAAAAATTCTGTTTATATATAGCACCACAGGGCAAACAAAGAGTACAGTCACCATGTGCTTTACTGCTCAACAGTTATAACTCTCACAGGAAATAGGAAACTCTGCTTAGAACAAAAAAAGCATAGAGTATATACCAGGGTAGGCAACCTTGGCTTTTTTATGACTCGTGGTGTTGGCTGGCTCAGGAATTCTGGGAGTTGAAGTCCACGAGTCATAAAAGAGCCAAGGTTGCCTACCCCTGGTATATACCATAGGTCCAAACTTGCAAACACTGCCATCTATTGGCTGAATACTGCTGTAGTTGTTGCATAGAAATACATTCCAACAATGAATTCCAACACTTATACAGGTAGCCCTCAACTTACAATCCATCATTTAGTGACCGTTTGAAGTTACAATAGCACTGAAAAAAGTGACCCAAGACCTTTTTCACGCTTATCACCATTTGCAGCATCCCCATGGTCATGTGATCAAAATTCAGACAACTTGCTCATATTTATGTCGGTTACATGTGATCCCCTTTTGCGACCTTCCGACAAGCAAAGTCAATGGGGGAAGCCAGATTCATTTTATGGCCGTGTCACTAATTTAATAACTGTGGTGATTCAGTTAACAGTGGCAAGAAAGACTGTAACATGGGCCAAAACTCGCTTAATGACCATCTAACTCAGCAACATAAATTTTGGGCTCTGCGGGGATGCTGCAATGGTTGCAAGTGTGAGAAACAGCCATTTGAAGTGCCGTTGTAACTTTGTACAGTCACTAAACAAATTATTGTAAGTCGAAGAATACCTGTTACCATCAGGAATGGGGCTGAATATGAGGGGGGTTCTTTACCTTCATGAGCTCAACCTTCTTTCCCATATTCCCCCTCCCGTGACCCCCGCTTGTACCTATCAAAGTTGAAGTTACATCCAGTGTGGGCGAAGTGGCTTCAACGGCTAGGATTCCTCCCTTCTCCGGCATACTGGTGGGGTGCTTCCTGTGGCTTCTGGCCTGGGAGTGGTTTTTCAGTTCTTCAACTGTAACAGCCAAAATGAGATGAAAATGAAGACAGTCCAGAGATCAAGCAGATCAGGTGGATGTCCTGACTTACCCTGTCAGTGTTGATGGGAGTGTTCTTGGCAGTTTCTTGACAAACAACCAAACAGTAAAGAACAGCCTGATAAAGGAACCACCAAGAACATCCCAACCAACACTGATGGAGCAAGCCTCTAGTTAGTATATGAACAGGGTTAATCCAATCCCACTCCCTTCCAGCACTGATGATGTTACCTAGTTGGGTAATGAAATATCTACAAGAAAACAACTAAACTCAGATCACATCAAGGTCCACACAATCCTCCTCCTCCTCCTCCTCCTCCTCTTCCTCCCCACAAACCCTACTCCCTTCTAGCACTGATGAAGTTACATAATTGGGTAATGAAATGTCTTGTTGTGATTCAGCATCAGCCTGTGATACGGGCAGCTGAGTCTGATGATTCTGAAGAGGAGGAGGAGGAGGGGTTTGGAGAGCCTTTGGTGTCAGAGGGAGGGTCTGATGCACTTCAGGACTCTCAGCCTGGCCCCTCCCGTCATGTTCCTCATCAGACTCAGCCGTATGAGCACGAGGTATTGGACATAGATGATTCACAGCTGGTTCTATTCAGGGACACTAGGAGCAGGAGGCAATCCAGCAGAGTAGAACAGAGAAAGGCAATGAGGCAACTGGGTGAGAGGAGGAGAAGGCAATGAGAAGCCACGCCTTGGGACTGCTGATAAAAGGGGAAGGTGTGGGAGGTGCTGGTTGCTGAAGGCAACCGTTTGAAGATCCTTCTGCTAGAGTCCTTGTCTCTTATTCCTGTTTAACTTTTGTTTGAACTTTTGGTTTAACTCTTGTTTGAACTTTTGATTTCTTTGTAAATAAATTTGGTTGGGTTTTTCCAGCCTGTTGACTATAAAAAGGGGTTGTCCCTGACATTCAAACAGAGCCGGTCGTAGGCTGGAACAGAACACGTCTGGAAGAAAACAACTAAGCTCAGATCACATCAAGGTCCACACAATCCTCATCCTCCTCCTCTTCCTCCCCACAAACCCTACTCCCTTCTAGCACTGATGATGTTACATAGTTGGGTAATGAAACGTCTGCAAGAAAACAGCCAAGCTCAGAGAGCACCAAGGACCCCATAGCAAGCACTGAACACCTACAAAGCCAGCCAGGCCAACAGTAAACTACACGTACCAGAAGGAAGCAGAAACCGTACTTACTCACAAATTTCCTCTTGACAAAGAGGGCCTCCTGGGAGCCATTAAGGATGTAGATCTGCAGAGTGTATTCTTTGGTGGGACTCAGCCCACCCACCGTTGCTTTTGCCATCTTGGTTTTCAACATCACTTCCTGCTCAGGGTCACCTGCAATAGGTGGAAGACAGGAAGAAGAAAATAAGGTCACCAAGATCCTAGCAGTAGCTCAAACATCCACCAGGAATTTGCAAAACAGTACTTTACATGTCAGGGCCTCCAATCAAAGTCCTCGACTTACAAGCAGTCGCTTAACGACCGCTTGGATTTACAATGGAGACAGAATGGGTGCTTTACAGCCCATAAAGCACACACACACACACACACACACACACACACACCAGGCATTGTAAAAGATCACACTGCCCTCCCTCCCTTCATGTAAATTATTTCATGTGATCATGGAATGGGGCAACTGACCGTAAAAGCAAACTGGTTGCCAAGTGCCAAAATGCAGTCACAAAAGGTGTGTGTGTGTGTCTGTGTGCCACCATCGGAATCCCAGAATCAGGCTGTAAGTATGTTTGGGATGTCTGATATAAGTTCGAACAGTCGCTAAGCCACTGTTTGTTAAGTCTGGACAACCCATAGACACCATGAATCCATCCAAAATTTCTACTGTATCCTATTTTCTGACTAGATAATTTTATTAAAAGGCAGAAGCGTCCATGAGCTCATTAAAGTCTATGCCATTTAGTACAATTTGTCAATTGGAGTAGATAGAACATAGAACAACATGGAAGGGACCTTGGAGGTCTTCTAGTCCAGCCCCCTGCTCAGGCAGGAGACCCTGGCCTATACCATTTCAGACAAATGGCTGTCCTGTCTCTTCTTGAAAATTTCCACAACTACCTGAGGCAAGCAATTCAACTGATTAATTGTTCTCACTGTCGGGAAATTTCTCTTTTGTTCTAGGTTGTTCTAGATTCCTTCTGATTTTTGCCTGTCATAGACTAAAATGTCTCTCTTCCCGCTATGAATCTATCTTGTATCTCTACAATCTAATTGTCTTCCTTCAATATTCCCGTGTCCCTGAGAACAATTACTGCTTTCCTAGTTTATAGATTCTGAGAGAACAAGTTTTCCAAACAATTGCAAATCGACAAACTGTAAGGAAAATGGGATGCGATCTGAGAATTGCCTGTTCCAGACACTCTGTAGCTAGTCTAAAATTAAATCTGGTGACCATATGACTTACAATTAACTCAAATAGAGGCATACTCGTGTCTTCATTCTCCTTGTATAATTCAGCTTTGTGTGTAAAATATGAGTGCCTTTCACTGCTTTGTCAGCTCCCGATGTGTTATTGGTTTGTTTAACCAACTAGAATTAAACTTCACATCGAATCTGCTTCATAGGAAAGCTACAACCACCCTCAGGGACATAATCAGAGTAGGTTTAGATCTGATTTTGCACATCTGTAATTGGCTTAAGGATCCAGAATGGTATCTCTCCATATTTTCCAAATTTATCTGAATTAAAGATAGAAAGAGATAACAGTCTATTTGGGTTTATCCAAGGTCGGATGTGGAATCAGAGAGCTGAAATGAGAATTTAACTATGAATGCTAGTTTTATTTTAAAAGGAAGTTCAATGTTTTTTTGAATAAAGATGGCCACCAGAAAAATGTTTTGTTACGCATATTCACTTATCTGGCTGTTCATTCTTTAAAATCAGATTTTCATTGCTGGATAATTGTGCATTTTTTAAAAAAAAAATCTTTGTGTCTATTCCTCTGATCCCCTTAGGTATTTTGTATGTCCTTTGATGGTGTTTCCCAACTGTAGCAATTTTAGCTGGCTGGGGAATTCTAGGAGTTGAAGTCCACCCATCTTAAAGTTGCCAAGGCTGAAAAACACACGGTTCTCTTTAAGCAGAGGATGGTAGGTGGAGCATTGCCATGGAAGCTCCACCCCTTTTGTGCATGCAGGAAAGAAAGGGGTGAGGCTGTGGTTTTGATGCTACCCAAGCATTGCCTCTTTTGTATGGGTGTGTCACCCTGGTTTTTCAGCTGAGGAGGAAGGTGTTATGTACTGGGCTCATTATTAATACCACGTGGGTTGCTGCAGCAGCTAACGGCTCTCCAGCAACCCAGACTACAAGTCTCCAGCGCTAGAATTGGCTATCCCTAGGCGGCAATGATTGCTTCAAACCTATTGGCTGCCGCCTAGGGGCTAGACTATATATTGCGGCTAGTTGCAGCCATTTGCTCAGTTCAGATTCTGCACGAAATAAACAATGAGCTTCCCTGTACTCAGTTATCTCGTCTTCATTCCTGCGCCAAAGAACCCGCTTCTTAACAGAAGGATTGGCTCAAAGTCCTGCCAAGGAGCTTCCCTGGCTAAGGGAGACCTATAACCTAGACCTCAACACTCTTAATCCCGCACTTCCAGTTTTGGACCACGCGGGAAATAAATCTAAAATGAGAAGTCAGATAAGAATTGACTTAGCTTCTATCTATGCTACCATCCTTGAGCGCGATCCACCAGCAACTGCTTTAGTATCTCTCAACTTTAAGATAGTGGACTTCAAGACTCAACCAGCTATGGGGGCTGAGGAATTCTGGGAGTTGAAGTCCACAGGTCTTAAAGTGAACAAGTCTGAGAAATACTGAACTAGATTAAAGCAAGAGTGTCACCCAGGACAACTTGGATCCTTTAAATAAATCAGAAAATGAAACTCCAAAACTGGATCCAGGTCTAGAGACCTATTCAGATCAAACAGGTAACCCTCGATTTAGGACCACAGCTGAGCCCAAAATTTCTGTTGCTAAGCGAGATGGTTGTTAAGTGAATTTTGCCCTACTTTAGGACCTACCTTGCCACAGTTGTTAAGTGAATCACTGAGGTTCTTAAGTTAGTAATACAGTTTTTAAACAAATCTGGCTTCTCCAGGGACTTTGTCGGAAGGTCACAAAAGGAGATCACATGTCCTTGGGATATTGCAGTGGTCATGAATATGAGCCAATTGTCAAGGGGCCGAATTTTGTTCACATGACCGGGACAATGCCACGACAATCATAAGTATGAAAAACAGACAAGTGACTTTTTCCCACGCTGTTATAACTTTGAACAGTCACTAAAAGAATTGCTGTAAGCTGAGGACTATTTTTATTTGTTACAAACCAGTGACATAAATCCCCTTCAAATTGGTATGTTTTTGGAAGAAGCTCAGCTGGATTTCTTTCGTATATACCTGCCATTGGCTTTACACGAACTTTGTAGCCGTTGGTGTTTCCTTCAGATTCCTTCCACTTCATTTGTAATCTGTCTTCTGAAAGGACCGTCAGCTTCAGGCGGTTTGACCCTGCAGAGAACCAGCATTAGCTTTAGAAGTGGAAGCAGAAAACCTGGATGGATTTTTGGTGGGGTGGCAGAATAGAACAGAACAGAACAGAACAGAACAGAACAGAACAGAACAGAACAGAACAGAACAGAATAGAATAGAATAGAATAGAATAGAATAGAATTTTTTGAAAGAGAAAATTTGAGATTCAAAAGAATATCTTAACAGGCTTACTTTCAAACAGGTCAGCCTAGGGGCTAATATTAACCAAGCTTAAAATGATGTGTGAATAGAGCTACTTAAGCATGTTGTGCAAATCCATCCAGTCAGTTCAGCCACTTTCCTTGCTTGCAGTGAGCAAGGAGATTTATATACCCTTTGGAAAATTCCTGAAGTGTGTGTGTGTGTATGCACACGTATGTATGTATGTTGTTGTTGCGAAGTTGTGTCTGACCCATCGCGACCCTATGGACAACGTTCCTCCAGGCCTTCCTGTCCTCTACCATATTCTGGAGTCCATTTAAGCTCACGCCTACTGCTTCAGTGACTCCATCCAGCAGCCACCTCATTCTCTGTCGTCCCCTTCTTCTCTCAACCTTTCCCAATATGAGGCTCTTCTCCAGTGAGTCCTTCCTTCTCATTAGGTGGCCAAAGTATTTGAGTTTCAACTTCAGGATCTGGCCTTCTAAAGAGCAGTCAGGGTTGATCTCCTCTAGGACTGACCGGTTTGATCGCCTTGCAGTCCAAGGGACTCGCAGGAGTCTTCTCCAGCACCATAGTTCAAAGGCCTCAATTCTTTGGTGCTCAGCCTTTCTTATGGTCATGTATGTATGTATGTATGTATGTATGTATGTATGTATGTATGTATGTATGTACGTATGTATAATTTACTGATATTCTGAAGTTCTCCAGATGTTCTGGGCATCATCTCTCTTGAGTCTTTTGGGTCATGCGAGTTGTAGGGTTATAGAAGCTGAAATTCAACATGTCCTATATTTCATAAAATGATAGGGCTGGAAGGGACCGCTCAAAGCAGGAGACCTTATCCCATCCTGGTCAAATGGTCTTCTAGTCTATTTTTGGAAACCTCCAGTGATGGAGCACTCACAATTAAAGGAGGCAAACTATTCCATTGGTTAATTGTTCATACTATCAGAAAAGTTCTCCTACATTTTGCCTAGAACTTCTAGGTTCTAGCTGTTAAAGCTTCCACCCATTACTTCTTGTGCTTTGGAGAACAGGTCAACCCCCTCTGCTCTATAACAGCCCCTCAGGTATTGGAAGACAGTTTTGTCTCCCCTAATACTTCTATGTTAGACAGGTTAGACATACCTAGCTGGTTACAAAAAATTGATGTCCTTGCTGCTTTATTGAGCAGAAAGAGATTGGTCCTATCTGGAGGAGCTTACAATCCAAAGTTCAACCAAGAGAAAGAAAGACGTGGAGAAAACTGGAAGAGAAAGAACTTCGTTTTGTTTTATTCTGATTGAAGGATCTTGCTTTCCTCTTGATTATTCATGGGCTGCCCACTCGCAAGACCCAAGTCATTAACAGCCAGCATCAGTGACCAAACTCAGCGTCCAAATGTCAGAAATGTCATAACTGACATACAATCGGGGGATGCAACCATCGGAGCCCAACAATGGTCCCAAAGGACCGGAGACCCTTCCACATCTGTGACCTTTAACCTTTGGGAGATAGTCTTCTAGCTTCCTGGAAGGAAATTATGTTGCATGGGAAAACAAAGCGGAGATTCAGAGGCAGCTTTAACCAAGCAAAGTTGGAGAGCCTTCCATTGTGAAGGACGACATACACAAACAGGCAGGATTTTTCATCGGGTCTCATTGCTGGAGCCAAGGCAGGGAGACAAAGAGGGGATTATTTGGTTAATAAAGCCAGAAGTTGTTTTCAGCTCTTCTTCCCCATCCCAGATCTCGGTGGTCGCTCTAGGAGCCACACAACAGACTGACAAGAATGTTGACGGCTGAATGCCAAATTTGAGGTTTTAATTAATCCGAGTGTTGGAAGAAACATAGGCTGCATCCCATTGAAAAGTCCATTTTTGGTAGGTGTTTTCATCATATGGTATGAACATTTCCTGGTTTGGTGACTGACTTGCGATGGTAAGAGAAGACCCCCAAATAGTAGGAAGTCATAAGTATAGCAGGGGTGAAAAGAGTATGGGGCACTCATAGAAAGATGATCTGTACATCCAGACCTATTGAGAAGGAGGAGGAGGAGGAGGAGGAGGAGGAGGAGGAGGAGAAGGAGGATTATTTCTCAGCAAAATCTCTCTATTATTTGTTAATATTCCAGGTAGTGTGGTATTCCAGGTAGTGTGGTACCAGGATTGAATAGTAGCAACTGTAAGAGGAATCTAGTAAACCACCACTTAAGTACGAGGGAGGGAGGGAGGGAGGGAGGGAGAGAGAGAAAGAGAGAGAGAGAGAGAGAGAGAGAGAGAGAGAGAGAGAGAGAGAGAGAGAGAGAGAGAGGCAAAATAACAGTGAGATCAGAATTTTCCCCCCCTCAAGGTCAGGCTTCTATAATGGGACAAGGACTGGCACTCCAATGCGCATTTGCTACATCCCCACCCCACCCCATAATTAATTAAAAGCAGCTATACACGTATAATCCATCAACACCCAACATGCAAAAAACAAACAAACAAATGAACAAAGATGAGAAAACCCTAACCCAATTACTGTAGTTCACAATCCCCAAGTTATAAAACTGCATGATGGAGCAAATAAACTTTTTATGATCCTGGACCCACTGTTTTCAATGAAGAGTGCACTTTTTTTGTTGTTGATTACAGCTCGGCTTTCAACACCATTTTGCCGAGCACTCTCATCGAAAAGCTGACTGACTTGAAATGTTCCCCCCCTCCATCTGCGATTGGATTCAAGACTTTCTCAGGGACCGGTTACAAACAGTGAGGGTCGGGTCTGTTTTATCCACCCCCCTGAAGCTTTGCACCGGCTCGCCACAGGGCTGCATGCTTAGCCCCTACCTGTACTCTTTGTACACATATGACTGTGTATCATCTGACCCATCTACTGCGATAATTATGTTCGCAGATGATACTACCATGGTGGGTCTTATTACAGGTGGGGATGAGACAGCATACAGGGAGGAGATACAAAAACTATCCATATGGTGTTGTAACAACAACTTGCACCTGAACATCGGCAAGACAAAAGAGATGGTGCTAGACTTCTGGAGGAAAAAGGAGGAACCTGCCCCACTTTACGTCGGGGAGGACTGTGTGGAGAGAGTTTCCTCCTTTAAATTTCTGGGAGTCTACCTCTGCGAAGATCTGACCTGGAAAGTTAATACAATCCAGGTGGCCAGAAAGGCCCAACAGAGACCCCACTTTCTCAGGGTCTTGCGGAAGAACAGGGTAGAACAATGGCTAATGACCCTCTTTTACTGGTCTACTATAGAGAGCGTCCTCTCACACTGTATTGTGGTTTGGTGTGCTGGTCTGACAGCCGCGGATAGGAAAGCATTACAGAGGGTGGTGAGCACAGCACAAGACATTGTGGGCTGTTCCCTGACACCACTGGATGACCTCGCCAGGGCCCGCTGCCTTGGAAGAGTGAGGAAAATTCTCAGGGACGATTCACACCCTGGTTGGTACCTCTTTACTCTCCTACCATCGGGTAGGAGATATAGGAGTATAGCCAGCCATACCATCAGGCTGAAGAACAGCTTTTATCCATGGGCTGTCAGGCTCTTGAACAGGAAATAATTTTATAAACTTTATGTATGATTGACTTGTGAGGCCGGTGTGTTGTGCAATTAGCTCACATGGTGTAATAAGATGGAGGGTTTGTTGTCACTGTGAGTTGGGGGTGGGGGCACGAAGGGAGGCTCAGCCCATCTCAATGTATACACGGTTGTACTTTGACAATAAAGGTTCATTCATTCACTTGTTCAAAAACCTCTGCGGTTGCTGAGCCTTGAATAAACTTAAGTAACATCAAATTAACCTTAAACTAACCTGGAATCCTCTCTACAAAGGCTGCATGCCACATTTTCACATACCCTTATTTGCTGCCCCTTGAGTGAAAATTCACAACTCTAAAATCGTCACATCGTATGACAACTAAGACAACACAGTACCATACTCAGAATGAGACACACAGAGACTATCCAAACCCACTTCTGGACAAACATCCATTTATCATTGTTGCAACTTTCGACTTTCAGTCAGGACATCGGGATAGCTCCTTACCTTGACCACACACCTCTAAGGGGATAAAACCTGCAAGCGCCAGGAAAGAAATCCAGAAATAATTCTGGCCCAGTGGGACAACCTGCATAAATAAAAAATGAGCATTTAGTTAGAGCAAAAAAGCTAGATGGAGGGAATTAAGATCTAGTTCTACCAGCAATGCAAACTTGATTTAGTTCTGTCCGTTTCGGATTTGTTAGCAAGGATTGCCTGTATACTTTCTGCATCTTTCTTCCCAACTTTAAACAAACTTCATTTCTCACTTTTTCCCCTGAAAGCTGAGGTTCTGTGGGATTTGAGTTCTGACCCTGGACACGTGTTGTTATTGTTATGCTGCACTACGACACGTGTGCCTTATTTTTTTTGATAGGGGTTAATGAGAAAGGGGGTCAAATCTCGAGTGCCGCGTAGCAGAGTGAGCGCCTGTTACTCGTCCCAGCTTCTGCCAACCTAGCAGTTCGAAAGCACATAAAAAATGCAAGTAGAAAAATAGGGACCACTACGGTGGGAAGGTAACAGCGTTCCGTGTGCCTTTGGCGTCTAGTCATGCCGGCCACATGACCAAGGAGACGTCCTCGGACAAGCGCTGGCTCTTCGGCTTTGAAACGGAGATGAGCACCGGCCCCTAGAGTTGGAAACGACTAGCACGCATGTGCAGGGGAACCTTTACCTTTACCTTTATAATGAGAAAGGAGCAAAATCAAAATGGGAGAGATCAAAATGAGGTGGGCACTGTTCAATACAGGAGCACTCAGTACATATGCAAAGCAACAGAGGGAGGAAGAAGAGGGAGGAGGAGGAGGAGGAGGAGGAGGAGGAAGAGGAGGAGGAGGAGGAGGAGGAAGAGGAGGAGGAGGAGGAGAAGAATTGGATGAGTAGACAAAAGTGCCAAGGAGCGTTTTGCCACCTGCGATCTGTAGAGGGCACAAAGGTCAAGGGAAGGGAGAGGATCAGGATGATGAAGGTTATAAAACAAAGTCCCTGTACACATTTTCTTTGTAGCTTCCCCCATAGATAAATCTCTTTGCTCTGGGGAATATAAATAAATCTCCTTTCCTCTGGATTTCATGTTTATTTGTTCTCGTGCAACCCTGACTTGAGTTGGAGCGCCAAATTATGCTCCTGACATTCCTAACTGCCCATTTCCCTCTGACAGGCATATTTTCACGCCCTTTTGTATGTGCACGAGGCCCCGCCCCTTTGCAGGTACACACAAAGAGGGGCAGCCCTCGATCAGGCTGGCCCAGCCAGTCGCCATCTTGCGATCTTCTTTCCATTAGAAGAGAAGCTATCAACGCAAAGAATTATGTTTGTTCCTTTGTATCCCACCTTTATTGCTTTACAAGTAACTCAAGGCAGCCAACGGATCCTGCAACACCTTCTTCCTCTTGTTTTCCCCGCAACAACCCTGTGTGGTAGGCTGGGCTGAGAATGAGTGACTGACCAAAAAACCACCCAGCTGTTGTGATTCAGGGTCAGCCTGTGGGTTCGGCAGTTGGGTCGGACGACTCAGAGGAGGAGGAGGAGGAGGGTGTTGAAGAGCTTGCTGAGGGGGTTGGACAGCTTGATGAGAGCCCTCAGCTAGGCCCCTCTCACCTGGTCACGACGCAGACCCAGCTGGGTGAGCCTGACAGCGTGGATGAAGATGACCCACAGCTGGCCCTGTTCAAGGATGCCCGACGCAGGAGGCAGTCAATCAGGAGTAAACAGAGGAAGGCAATGGGGCACCTCGGAAGGAGGCAGAGAGAAGCCACGCCCTGAACTGTATAAAAGGGGAATGCGTGGGAGGGCTGGTTTGCTGAAGGCAACTGCTTGAAAAGCTCCTGTTTCTTGGTTTGTGTCTTGTTCTATTTGTTTTTGTAGCAATAAATTTGGCAGGCGTAATTCCAGCCTCTTGCCTTCTTGTAAAAGGGGTTGTCCCTGCCTTTTCTGCAGGGCCGGTAGCAGACTGGTACAGAACACCAGCTAACCTTTATGCCTAAGGTGGAACTACCCAGCCAGCCTTCATTTTTAATTTAATTATTTGGATTTATTTATATGCTGTGGCTACCATTTTTTATAAACTCAAAGCAGCCAACGTATCAGCCTTCCTTCCTTCCTTCCTTCCTTCTCCCTCCCTTCTTTCCCCCTTCATTCCCTCCCTTTCTTCCTTCCTCCCTCCCTTCCTTCTCCCATCTCCTTTCTTCTTTCTTTCTTTCCCCCTTCATTTCCTCCCTCCATTCCTCCCTCCCTCCCTTCTTTCTCCCTCCCTCCCTTCCTTCCTTCTCTCATCTCCTTCCTTCCTTCCTTCCTTCTTTCCTTCTTCATTCCCTCCCTTCCTTCTCCCATCTTCCTTCCTTCTTTCCCCTTCATTCCCTTCCTCCATTCCTCCCTTCTTTTCCCCTTCCTCCCTTACTTCCTTCTCCCATCTCCTTCCTTCCTTCCTTCCTTCCTTCCTTCCTTCTTTCCTTCTTCATTCCCTCCCTTCCTTCTCCCATCTCCTTCCTTCCTTCCTTCCTTCTTTCCTTCTTCATTCCCTCCCTTCCTTCTCCCATCTCCTTCCTTACTTCTTTCCCCTTCATTCCCTTCCTCCATTCCTCCCTCCCTTCTTTCCCCCTTCCTCCCTTCCTTCCTTCTCCCATCTTCTTCCTTCCTTCTTTCCCCCTTCCTTCCCTTCCCCCCTCCCTCCCTTCCTTCTTTCTTTCCCCCTTCCTTCCTTCCCTCCGTCCCTCCCTCCCTCCCTTCCTTCTTTCTTTCCCCCTTCCTTCTTTCCCTCCCTCCCTCCCTCCCTTCCTTCTCCCATCTCCTTCCTTCTTTCCTTCCTCTTCCTATTTTCCCTACAACAACAACTCTGTCAGGTGGGCTGGGCAGAAAGAGAGGGGCTACCCAATCGTTTCCCTCTTGTGCTTTCAAGAAAGGGAGAGGTTACCAGTTCAAACGGAGGGAAGAATTTTCATCTGGCCAGGCGGCCTATACAGAATTTAGAGATCAGAGCAAACTGCCAATTCTCGAAGGAGACTCTGCAGATGCCTGGATGCAACCTGAGCAGGATCTGCCAAGTGTGATGGGGCATGAATGGCAGGGAGGTCTGAGGTGGGATTATCCAAGGTTTTGAAATAGTTGTGTAGAAAAACGTTGCCCCTCAAGCATAGTTTTCGCCTTTCTTCACTCCTTACACCGTTGCCCCAGGACTGTCAGAAAGATTTAATAAATATCGGTTGCAATTTAGTTTCTCCAAAGAGGCAGCTAATATTTGCTTTCTCAGCAATCTCAGACTTAATTTGATCCCTCTCAAATGTCATGGAATCCAAGCCTGGCTGGATTTGTACA
Organism: Vipera berus; assembly: GCF_964194415.1. Classification (NCBI taxonomy): domain Eukaryota; kingdom Metazoa; phylum Chordata; class Lepidosauria; order Squamata; family Viperidae; genus Vipera; species Vipera berus. The sequence continues at coordinate 7,770,267 of NC_138204.1, forward strand.
GAGATCTCTCCCCCTATATATCTAGAGAGAAGGAAAAAAAATAGAACATAAAATCATAGGACTGGAAGGGACCTCAGGGGTCTTCTAGTCCAACCCCCAGCTCAAGGCAGGAGATCTTATAGCATTCCAGACAAATGGCTGTCCAATTTCTTCTTGAAGATCTCCAGTGATGAAGCACCCACAATGTTCAGAGGTAAGCTATTTCACTTATTGATTGTTCTTACAGTCAGGTAATTCCTCCTTAGTTCTAGGTTGCTTCTTTCTTTGATTAGTTTCCACCCGTTGCTTCTTGTCCTGCCTTCAGGTGCTTTGGAGAGTAATCATAATCATAACAGTAAAGTTGGAAGGGACCTTGGAGGTCATCTAGTCCAACCCCCTGCTCAGGCAGGAAACCGTATACCATTTCAGACAAATGGCTGGCCAGTCTCTTCTTAAAAACTTCCAGTGTTGGAGCATTCACCACTTCTGGAGGCAGGTTGTTCCACTGGTGAATTGTTCTAACTGTCAGGAAGTTTCTCCTTAGTTCTAGGTTGCTTCTCTCCTTGATGAGTTTCCATCTGTTGCTTCTTGTCCTGCCTTCAGGGGCTTTGGAGAATAGCTTGACTCCCTCTTCTTTGGGGCAGCCCCTGAGATACTGGAAGACTGTTACCATGTCACCCCTCACTCTTCTCTTCATTAAACTACACATACCCAATTCCAGCAACTGTTCCTTATATGTTCTAGCCTCCAGTCCCCCGATCATCTTTGTTGCTCTTCTCTGTCCTCTTTCTCGAGTCTCAACGTCTTTTTTACATCGTGGTGACCAAAACTGGATGCGGTATTCCAAGTGTGGCCTTATCAAGGCATTGTAAAGTGGTATCAACACTTCACATGATCTTGATTCTATCCCTCTGTTAATGCAGCCTAGCACTGTGTTGGCTTTTTTGACAGCTGCAGCACACGGCTGGCTCATATTTAAGTGATTGTCCACTAGGGCTTGACTCCCTCTTCTTTGTGGCAACCCCAGACATATTGAAACACTGCTATCCCATCTCCCCTAATCCTTCTCTTTGATAGCCTAGACATTCCTAGGCCCTTCAACTATTCATCATATGATTTAGCACCTCTTGATCCTTTATCACCTTTGTTGCTCTAAGACTAAATATATTTAGAGTAAATATGGTGTAATGCAGGGGGTCTGTTCAGAAGCAGCCTGTTCAGAAACAGTGGGTGAGCACGCACAAGCTCGCCTGCCACTCACGCGGACCCATCCCCTTTCCCCATCCTCACCTCCCCCACTCCACCAAGCTGGAAAGGTTGAAGACCGCTACTCTAATATATATCTATATATTAGACAACCCATGTCCAAGATATTTCTTTACCTAAATAGAGAAAGAAAACGACCACAGGTGGGTGGACCAAAAACAAAAACAGGGAATAAAAGTGACTTTCGACTTCCTGCCGGCTTCCCCATTAACTTTCCTTCTAGGAAGCTGGCGGGGAGCATTGAAACAGGTGATCACATGATTGTGGCTGCTTGCGGCATCACTGGCGCCAGCACAACTTTGCCACAATTCAATCCCATAGGAGCCTTGGGTCTCAGATGTTGGATGCATTCTTTAAATTAGCCGATCTGAGGTTTGTTAACTTAAAATTTTTCGCCTTGTGTTGCACTGTTTTGCTCAATTGAGAGTTACAACCAGACATGAGAGATTTAGTTCTATATATCCAATTGTCCTTCTTACAAATTTTAAAAAAATAATCCACTTTTAATTCTGTGGCCATTTTTCCCTTTGACGCCTAAGGCAGGGCTAGGCAACGTTGGCTCTTTTATGACTCATGGACTTCAACTCCCAGAATTCCTGAGCCAGCCACGCTGAGGGGAAAGGGAAAGGTTTCCAAGTTGAGCCATGCTGGCTCAGGAATTCTGGGAGTTGGAAGTCCACGAGTCATAAAAGAGCCAACGTTGCCTAGCCCTGGTCTAAGGTAAAGCAGACAATTAAGTTGATTTTTCTTGAAGCGCTTGGAACCCCCCAAGTTCCTTTTCGTGCAACTTCCCAAATTTCGACTTTGATTTAAAAAAAAAAAATCCAAAGCCCATCCCACCAATGGTGTCCTAGCTTTGTAACACCACCCATTGCCTGAACCTATGATAAGATTAGATCCATCTCAGCAAGCTTCCTCAAGAAGTTCCTCTAGGGGCATCGTGGATGGATGGCGGTCATCATTCACAAGATGCAAGATGCAATGTCGCAACCGAAGCTCTGAATCTTTTGTACGTGCATGGATGCACTCACGTCCAAAAGGATCCTGGTTTTTCACCCCTGCTGACACCCCCTAAGTCAGGGGTAGGCAACCTTGGCTCTTTTATGACTCGTGGACTTCAGCTCCCAGAATTCCTGAGCCAGCCACGCTGAGGGGAAAGGGAGAGGTTTCCAAGCTGAGCCATGTTGGCTCAGGAATTCTGGGAGTTGAAGTCCACGAGTCATAAAAGAGCCAAGGTTGCCTATCCCTGAAACTAAGTTGTTCTGGGTAGGAAATTCAAATTGCTCACATCAACGGAAGGTGCCAAGTTGGCAAACAGGTTTGTAAAGAACCAAGCCCGTATTAATTCACTTAATTCAAGGATAGCAGCACCTTTTAAAAGAAAGATGGCCACAAATACCTCAACGCGTCCTATCGGTCATCTAAACAGAGCTGGGGATTTTTCCGCCCTCCCAGTTTCCACCTCAAAATTCAGAGCAACTTTCAGAATATTTTGATTATATGAGCCGCGGCTTACAAGACCTCAGAGCAACCATTACTGACAGACAACTCTGCCAAACAAAACTCCAACGGATCGTAAAGAATTAGGAATGCCTGGACGAAGGAGGAACCACTACACCATTGAGCTCAAAACTTCAGTGGCTAAGCAAAACCTTTGCTAAGCGATTTTTGCCCCATTTTACGACCTTTCTTGGCACAGTTGTTAAGGGAAATCACTGCAGCTGTTCAGTTAGTAACAGGGTTGTTAAGTGAATCCGGCTTCCCCGTTGACTTTGCTTGTCAGAAGGTCGCAAAAGAGGATCACGTGACCCCGGGACACTGCAACTATCATAAATATGAATCAGTCGCCAAGTGTCCGAATTTGGATCACGTGACCGTGGGGGATGCTTGCAAGGGTCGTAAGTGTGAAAAATAGTCGCAAGTCACTTTTTCCCAGTTATTTTTGAATGGTCACGAAACGAACTGTTGTTAAGCCAACGGCTACCTGGACTTTAAAGATTTTGAAACCTTCACTAGGATCGATAAAATGAGGACTTGCACAACCTCCATGCCTTAAGAGTTCATTTAATTATTCGATTGCTTATTTAATTATTTGCTGATTTAATTTCTATAGCCACCCATCTCAACACAGCACGCTGGGGGGGGGGGAGGCTCACAATTCAAGCACTTACATTACAGTTAAAATCTTGAAAACATTTTAAAAAGAACAACCACCGTCAAAACCATTCAAACAATAAAAAAAATAATAAAAGTGTTTTGTTTTTTTTAAAAAAACAACTCTTTTAAGAGTTTCTCGTTGCCACAGCCCCATAAGATGAGGTACGTTGACCTAATCTTGCTAAAAATAAAAAATAAAAATAAAAAAAACCACAAGCTTTACAGGGGGTTTTGCAGCCCCATTTCAAGCAAAGGAGATATTTCATTTCCCATCAAGAATTTCCCCGCTTTATAGCTCCATCCTTTCACTCCTACGGCGATAAAAAGCCAGCAACTCAAAACAGTTCACGACTCAAATCCTATCACAACCAAATCGACAAGGCAACCTGGAAAAAAAAAACACCCACGTAGGCGCAGAATGTCACATCGCCAAGCCAAATTTCAAAAACCTTAAATTGCGAACAGAGAATCGGACACTGACCTTGGATTTCTGCATGGTTGAGTCGGGAGGCTGCGAGAAGAAGCGAGCCACAATCCTTGAAATCTGAGGAAGGAAACCGAGGACTTCTCTGCTTACTTAAAGGATCTTTTTTTCCCCTTTCTGCTTTTCTTTCTTTTTTTTTTTAAATTTTGGGTGGGTGGGGGGTGGGAGATCTCCAAGTGAGACGTCAATTTTGCAGAGCGATGATGAAACCGAGAGAGTTTTGTGGTGTTTTTTTTTTTAAAAAAAACCCAACTAATTTTGGAGGGGGTGTAATAGCTTTATTTCGGAACGCAGAAGAAAGAAAAGTCAAACAAACGTAGGAAGAATCAGCCTATGGCGAGGTCTGTTATCTTGTGATGATTGCTAGGGGGGGCCACCCTTGAACAGTGCGTAGAACAGGGTCTTTTGAGCACAAGAGCATGGCAAAACTTTTCATTAAGCTTTATTGGCTCTGGACCCATTGGTTTCTTCTATGTTTCACAGTCTTGGTTTTTATGGATCCCTTTGAAAGGAATGGAATGGAATGGAATGGAATAGAGTAGGGTAGAATAGAATAGAATAGAATAGAATAGAATAGAATAGAATAGAATAGAATAGAATAGAATAGAATAGAATAGAATAGAATAGAATAGAATAGAATAGAATAGAATAGAATAGAATAGAATAGAATAGAATAGAATAGAATAGAATAGAATAGAATAGAATAGAATAGAATACTGTAGAATAGAATAGAATAGAATAGAATAGAATAGAATAGAATAGAATAGAATAGAATAGAATAGAATAGAATAGAATAGAATAGAATAGAATGGAATGGAATGGAATGGAATGGAATGGAATGGAATGGAATGGAGTGGAGTGGAGTGGAGTGGAGTGGAGTGGAGTGGAGTGGAGTGGAGTGGAGTGGAGTGGAGTGGAATGGAATAGAATAGAATAGAATAGAATAGAATAGAATAGAATAGAATAGAATAGAATAGAATAGAATAGAATAGAATAGAATAGAATAGAATAGAATAGAATAGAATAGAACTGGAAGGGACCTTGGAGGTCTTCTAGTCCAGCCCCCTGCTCAAGCAGGAGGACCTATACCATCTCAGACAAGTGACTGTCTCTAGCCTCTTCTTGAAAATCTCCAGTGATGGAACGCCCACAATTTCTGGTGGCAAGCTGTGCCATTGGTTAATTGTCCTCACAAAATTAGTACAGGTAGCCCTTGACTTGCAACCATAAATTTAGTGACCATTCAAAGTTCCAACCGTGCTACAAAAGTGACCTGTGACCATTTTTCACAAACAAAAAACACAATTTTTCCTCCTTTGAGATGGACATTTGTGCATGCGTGGCTTGGACTCATTTACTGTGTGAGGATCTGGGCTGCAATTTTTCCCGTGATCACGAGAGGTCAGCAAGAGACACGGAAGACGGTCAGTTTGCTGCTCTCTAGGGGTGTCTGGATTTTTGCAGCACAGATAGTCCTCGACTTACAACAGTTCGCTTAGTGACCATTCAGCCGGCACTGAAAAAAGCGACCTATGACCATTTTTCACACTTTGCAGCAATTTCAGTGATTCGCTTAACAACTGTGGCAAGAAAGGCTGTAAGATGGAGCAAAACCCACTTAACAAATGCCTCACTTACCAACAAAAAAAATCGGGCTTAATTGTGTTGTAAGTCGAGGACCACTTGTACAAAGAGGATCCTGGGGACAATATAGTTTGAGGGCTGGGTGATTCACTTAACTTCTATGGAAGGAAAGGTCATCAAATGGGACAAGATTCACTTAAAAACTGTCTTGCTGAGTGACAGAAATTTGGGGCTCACTTGTGGACATAAGTCAAGTCCAGGACTGCCTTTATAATATAACAAATCAAAAAGACAATTTCTCCCGCTTCTTATGTTTTATAACTTTGTAAAATCTTTCCGCAAGTAAGAAACTCAAGAAAATTTTGATGCCTGATCAGGATGGTGTCTTCAGAAGAATTTCAGTTACACAGTCATTTTTCCTTGCTTCTCTGTTTTGCTGCCTTACCGTATGAGAAGCTCTTTTTAATTCCCCTTTCAGGGGTAGGCAAACGCTTGGCTCTTTTATGACTCGTGGACTTCAACTCCCAGAATTCCTGAGCCAGCTATGCTGAGGGGAAAGGGAGAGGTTTCCAAGCTGAGCCATGCTGGCTCAGGAATTCTGGGAGTTGAAGTCCACGAGTCATAAAAGAGCCAAGGTTACCTATCCCTGAGGTAATGCTTAACTAATACACTGAAATGCCCTAGATCAGGGGTAGGCCACCTTGGCTCTTTTATGACTCGCGGACTTCAACTCCCAGAATTCCTGAGACAGCCATGCTGAGGGGAAAGGGAGAGGTTTCCAAGCTGAGCCATGCTGGCTCAGGAATTCTGGGAGTTGAAGTCCTCAAGTCATAAAAGAGCCAAGGTGGTCTACCCCTGCTCTTGGTGATGTTTCTGAATTTATGTCATTATTAGAGGTAGCAGATAGCTGTTTTCTATCCAGGTAGCTGTTTTCTCTGATTACAGATAGTCCTTGACTTACAACAGTCTGTTTAGTGACCGTTTAAAGTTACAATGGCACTGAAAAAAACAACTTAGGACCATTTTTCTCAGTTACACCTTTCGTAGCATGCCCACAATCACGTGACTCAGGTTCAGGCACTTGGCAACCAGATCATACTTACGATGGTTGCAGTGATCTGGGGTCACGTGATCCCCTTTTGCAACCTAAAGGTAAAGGTAAAGGTTCCCCCGCACACACGTGCTAGTTGTTTCCGACTCTAGGGGCCGGTGCTCATCTCCGTTTCAAAGCCGAAAAGCCAGCGCTTGTCCGAGGACGTCTCCGTGGTCATGTGGCTGGCATGACTAGACGCCAAAGGCGCACGGAACACTGTTACCTTCCCACCGTAGTGGTCCCTATTTTTCTACTTGCATTTTTACGTGCTTTCAAACTGCTAGGCTGGCAGAAGCTGGGACGAGTAACAGGCGCTCACTCTGTTACGCGGCACTCGGGATTTGACCCGCCAAACTGCCGACCTTCTGATCGATAAGCTCAGCGTCCTAACCCACCGAGCCACCGCGTCCCTCTGCAACCTACTGACAAGCAAAGTCAATGGGGAGGCCAGATTGACTGAACAACTGGGTTACTAACATCAACGGTAGCAAGAAAGGTCGTAAAATGGGGCAGAATGCAAAATGTCTCACTTAACAACAGAAATTTTGAGCTCGATTTTGGTCGTAAATCGAGGACTGCCTGTATTCCATGGTTGCCAACACTCCTAATCTGGAAAATCCCCTAGAAGGGGCTCCCATATGAGGTGTTCTCTTGAGACCGATTTCAAGTATGAGAAATTAAAGACACAGGTTTTAGATATCTGTGTGTGCATATGTGTGTCCCAAAATATCTCCTGGAAACGACATAGGCAAGTCCATGCAGTTTCCTTGGAAAGGTGTTTGGAAGTATGTTGCTATTACTTTCGTCCTAGGGTCGAGAGAGAGGGACTAGCCCAGAGATATCTAGCTAGGAACTAGGGTAGAAACCAGGAGACTGAGAGTTCTAGTCCTGCCTTAGGCATGAAAGCCAGCTAGGTGACTTTGGGCCAATCACCAGGAGATGGTGAGTTCTAGTCCCGCCTTAGGTATGAAAGCCAGCTAGGTGACTTTGGGCCAATCACCAGGAGACGGTGAGTTCTAGTCCCGCCTTAGGCATGAAAGCCAGCTGGGTGACTTTGGGCCAATCACCAGGAGACGGTGAGTTCTAGTCCCGCCTTAGGCATGAAAGCCAGCTAGGTGACTTTGGGGTAATCACCAGGAGACTGGGCGTTCTAGTCCCGCCTTAGGCATGAAAGCCAGCTGGGTGACTTTGGGCCAATCACCAGGAGATGGTGAGTTGTAGTCTCGCCTAAGGCATGAAAGCTGGCTGACTGACCTTGAGCCAGTCATCAGGAGAATGTGAGTTCTAGTCCTGCTGTAAGCAGAAAAGATGGCTGGGTGTCTTTGGGCCAGTCACTGTCTCTCAGCCCATCCCACCTCACAGGATTGTTGTTGGGGGAAAATAGGAGGAGGAAGGAGCATTACGTATGTTCGCCACCTTGAATTAATGATAAAAAATAATGAAGGAAACAAACAAACAAATTGAACTCAGCATCTTTAAACCATTACACCAAACTTGGTTTCCTGCTTACGGGTTTTTTTAATATCATTTCAGCCCTGAAACCTTGCGCATTCCTTAGCGTGACTGGCAACCCAAATTGATTTACAAAGGCCTATGTTTCTTGTTTTAAATAAATAAATAAATAAAGCTAATTAACTTCAATTGCTCTTCTCAGTTGGTGGAACTGCTTTAGGGCTTCAAAAGAGGCGAAGGGACAGCCTAATCTCCATGTTGATTTCAGACAGACAGGCAGACAGACAGACGGACGGGCCAGCTCAAGCAGCAACACGTCTTGGAGGGCTGCTTTGAACAGATTATATGAAACCTGCCTTTTGAGCCATCATAATCCACTTACCGAGCACGAGAAATCAGAATCAGATCCAGGCAGTTCAAATGAATATAAAGGTTTACTGCGAGCTGAAGCTCTCTGCAAGGATCTGAATGACCAAGCAAAGTGGAGGTAGATATGAGTCAACGGAATTCAAGGAGGGCTGGGCTTAGATCTCTTGTGGGCACTCAGGGAATTGAGGCCGACGAGGCATTTGACATACACAGCTCCGGGCTCAGCCTGCTCAACTTTGAGCCGTGCTGGTGCAGTGTTTAGAATGCAGTAAAGGTAAAGGTTCCCCTGCACATGCGTGCTAGACGTTTCCAACTCTAGGGGGCGGTGCTCATCTCCGTTTCAAAGCCGAAGAGCCAGCGCTTGTCCGAGGACGTCTCCGTGGTCATGTGGCCGGCATGACCAAAGGCGCACAGAACGCTGTTACCTTCCCACCGTAGTGGTCCCTATTTTTCTACTTGCATTTTTACGTGCTTTCGAACTGCTAGGTTGGCAGAAGCTGGGACGAGTAATAGGCGCTCACTCTGCTACACGGCACTCGGGATTCGACCCGCCAAACTTCCGATCTTCTGATCGACAAGCTCAGCGTCCTAACCCACTGAGCCACTGCGTCCCTTAGAATGCAGTACTGCAGGCTAATTCAGCTGCCTGCCGGCTGCTGGCAGTTCAACAGTTCAATTCTCACCGGCTCAAGGTTGACTCAGCCTTCCATGCTTCCGAGGTCAGTACAATGAGGACCCCGATTGTTGGGGGCAAGATGCTGCCTCTGTAAACCGCTTAGAGAGGGCTGTAAAGCACTGTGAAGCGGTATACAAGTCTAAGTGCTATCCCTATCTCCTACACTGCTTTTCTGGTGGAGAGATTTCCCTAATGGGGAATCGTGAAATGCAAACACGAAAATCAAACCCACGGGACTACTATCAAATTTGTTGTAAGATTATTGGCCTTTGTTGATCTTCTTCCTACTGTGCTGAAAGAACACGTCATCATCCTGTTCTACAATAGAATTAAAATGAATATAATAGGCATCAGTCTTCACAATTTCAATTCTTGAATTGGCTCCCTCAGCAATCGTAAAAAGTAAAAATGGTGGCTAACAGCTCACAGCATTATTAGAAAGTTTGTCTGTCCCCTCAGGAAGAAAAGAAAAGAAAAAAGTTAAAACCAAATTAAAAGTTGTCAAACCGGCTCAAGTTTTTGCTTTGTGGCATTTTGCTTTCCTTTCATCGTGTAGGAATTTATTTACTTGTTTATAAAAATTTATTTGCCACCCATCTCATGTCCAACGTCTCTGGACAGCTTACAAAATAGGAATGTCACTTAGGAGATTATTTGGGACATTTTCTCAAAGCAGGAAGCGATGAGGCTAACTAATTCATTTGCCAGCTAAAGAAATCCAGGATTTTAAATAAATAAATAAATAAATAAATAAATAAATAAATAAATAAATAAATAAATAAATAAATAAATAAATAAATAAATAAATAAATAAATAAATAAATAAATAAATAAATAAAATAGATAGATAGATAGATAATAAATAAATAAATAAATAAATAATAAATAATAAATAAATAATAATAAATAAATAAATAAATAAATAAATAAATAAATAAATAAATAAATAAATAAATAAATAAATAAATATAAAAAAAGCTCTACTTTTGGTTTTCTGAAAAGCCCTTCATGAAAAATTCAGCAGAATCCAATAGGACAGGAAGTGGTTGACAGCATCGCTGTATTAATGCTGGATGGAATTTTCTATTCCTGGTCATCCAAGAAGACAAATCCAGCTAAAGACAGTAGAGGATTTAGTCAAAGAAAGTATTGAGAATGCTATTTATGGATGTGTGTGTGTGTGTGTGACTAGCCACACACACACACCCTTCCCTAATCTTCTATCCACCAATTCCTACTGAAGAGCCTAAAAATGAGTGTCATTCTTTTGACTCTCTGAAAATAGTAGCAACATGAAATCACGGCAAATGGCATACAGTGACATGCCATGATTGATTCTTAAAAGACACGTTTGTTTCCGCTGGAAGGAAGAAGAAGAAGAAGGAGGAAGAGGAGGAGGAGGAGGGGAGGAGGAGGAGGAGGAGGAGGAGGAGGAGGAGGAGGATAAATTGTGGAAGTTGTTGGAAGTCAGCTCTTGACAGAATAATAGAGTTGGAAGGGACTTTGGAGGTCTTCTAGTCCAACCCTCTTCTCAAGCTGGAAACCCTGTATCAATTTAGACAAATGGTTTTCCAATCTCTGCTTAAAATTCTCCAGTGTTGGAGCACCACAACTTCCACTGGTTAATTGTTCTGTCAAGAAATTTCTCCTTAGTTCTAGGTTGCTTCTCTGCTTGATTAGTATCCATCCGTTGCTTCTTGTCCTGCCTTCAGGTGCTTTGAAGAATAGCTTGACTCCCTCTTCTTTGTGGCAGCCCCTGAGATATTAGAACCCCTAGTCCTTCTTTTCAATAGACTAGACAAACCCATTTCCTGCAACTGTTCTTTGTATGTTTTAGCCTCCAGTCTCCTAATCATCTTTGTTGCTCTTCTCTGCACTCTTTCTAGAGTCTCAACATCTTTTTTACATCATGGTGACCAAAACTGGACGCAGTATTCCAAGTGTGGCCTTACCAAGGCATTGTAAAGTGATACTAACACTTCACGTGATCTTGATTCTATCCCTCTGTTAATGCAGCCTAGCACTGTGTTGGCTTTTTTGGCAGCTGCAGCACACTGCTGATTCATATTTGTTGTTGCTGTTAGCTGTGAAGTCGTGTCCGACCCATCGCGACCCTATGGACAACGTTCCTCCAGGCCTTCCTGTCCTCTACCATCTTCTGGAGTCCATTTAACCTCACGCCTACTGCTTCAGTGACTCCACCCAGCCACCTCATTCTTTGTCGTCCCCTTCTTCTCTTTAATTTTAATTTAATTTAATAATTTGATTTCTATACCGCCCTTCTCCCGAAGGGCGGTGAACAGGGCAATACACAATAAAAATCGAATACAAAAATTAAAAAGCCATTAAACATCATGCCCATAAAATCAATACATATTAAAGTTAAAACTAGTTTTAAAAACCCAACCCCATCCCGTCAGACCAGGCCAGCTTGTTCGAAAAAAAATGTTTTGAGATCGCGCCGGAAGGAGTGAAGGTCGGGGGCCATCCGGAGCTCAACCGGTAAGCGGTTCCAAAGGTCTGGCGCACCCACAGAGAACGCTCTCCCCCTGGGGGTCACCAATCGGCATTCTTTGATCGGCGGCACCCTGAGGAGGCCCTCTCTGTGGGAGCGCACTGGACGGAGGGAAGTTGACGCCGGACGCAGGTGTTGCCGTAGGTAATCTTTGCCCTCAATCTTTCCCAGCATTAGGCTCTTCTCCAGTGAGTCCTTCCTTCTCATTAGGTGGCCAAAGTATTTGAGTTTTAGCTTCAGGATCTGGCCTTCTAAGGAGCAGTCAGGGTTGATCTCCTCTAGGACTGACCGGTTTGATCGCCTTGCAGTCCAAGGGACTCGCAGGAGTCTTCTCCAGCATATTTAGAATAGAATAAAGCTGGAAGGGACCTTGAAGATCTTCTAGTCCAGCCCCCTGCTCAAGTAGGGGGACCTATATAACATTTCAGACAAGTGACTGCCTGGACTCTTCTTAAAAACCTCCAATGATGAAGCGCCCATGATTTCTTAAGGCAAGCTGTTCCACTGGTTAATTGTCCTCATTGTTAGGAAGTTTCTCCTTAATTCCAGGTTGCTTCTCTCTTTGGTCAGTTTCCATCCATTGCTTCTTGTCCTGCCTTCTGGTGCTTTGGAAAATAATTTGACCCCCTCTTCTTTGTGGCAGCCCCTCAGATACTGGAATACTGCTTTCATGTCAATGCACACACACACACACACACACACACACACACACACACACACACACTAGCCCAGGGGTAGCTCAGGAATTCTGGGAGTTGAAGTCCACGAGTCATAAAAGAGCCAAGGCTGCCTATCCCTGGACTAGCCAAACCCAATTCCTGCAGCCGTTCTTCGTATGTTTCAGTCTCCAGGAATTTGATCATTTTAGTTGCTCTTCTGTGAAATTTTTCCAGGGTCTTTCTAAGGGACTGGACTCCAAGATCGCGGCATCACAATAGCTGAGCTAAGAGTAAAAAAAAAGAGACTTTGGGTGGGGGGTTTTTGCATTTAATAGCAGTTATTCTTTTTTTTTAACCCAAAAAGTAAGCATGAATCTAAGGTTCGAAGAGGCACATTTCTCTGAATTTTACAATGCAGTTTACAAACTTTTTTTTTAAAAAAGTAAGTAATATCAAATTTGTTGGTTCATGATATAACGTACAAAAAATATTTATATTCAGGGCAATGATTTGTAAAGAAAATTAGTCCACTGGGCAAAATTGCAAATGAAGATTATTTCCCCCCTCCCCCAAGTTTGCATCTTTTGTATCTTTTCCCATAATATTTGTATCTGTTATGTGTGCCTTTGGCCATCTATTGAGATACAATTTCAGTGCAAGCTTGGAGGAACAGAAACCATTTCATTTAAAGAACCAGTATTTGCAAAAACGACTCACACACACACAAACCCCACCTGCGTTAGCGCTGCCGCTATGCAAACCGGGCACTGTGTGGTGAAACAGGGGCACCGCATAGCAAAAATGAGGCACTGCATGGTGAAAATGTGGCAAGGCTAGAGGGTGTCACGTGGGAGCTAGCACCGCCCCATTTGTGTTGCGCATGCTGGCAGCCCCGTTTGTGTGTGCGCATAAAATGCTTCCCCTTCCCTTTCCCTCCAGTCCGCCAACAGAGAAAGGTTGGAGACTTCTGTTCTAGTCCAACCCCCTGCTCAGGCAGGAAACCCTATACAATAATAATAATAATAATAATAATAATAATAATAATAATAATAATAATAATAATAATAATGATGATGATGATGATGATGATGATGATGTTGGAAGGGATCTTGGAGGGCATCTAGTCCAACCCCCTGCTTAGGCAGGAAACCCTATACCAGGGGTAGGCAACCTTGGCTCTTTTATGACTCGTGGACTTCAACTCCCAGAATTCCTGAGCCAGCATGGCTCAGCTTGGAAACCTCTCCCTTTCCCCTCAGCATGGCTGTCTCAGGAATTCTGAGAGTTGAAGTCCACGAGTCATAAAAGAGCCAAGGTTGCCTACCCCTGATCTAGGGTATTTCAGTGTATTAATTAAGCATTACCTCAGGGATAGGTAACCTTGGCTCTTTTATGACTCGTGGACTTCAACTCCCAGAATTCCTGAGCCAGCATGACTCAGCTTGGAAACCTCTCCCTTTCCCCTCAGCATGGCTGACTCAGGAATTCTGGGAGTTGAAGTCCACGAGTCATAAAAGAGCCAAGGTGGCCTACCCCTGCCCTATACCATTTCAGACAAATGTCTGTCCAGTCTCTTCTTAAAAACTTCCAGTGTTGGAGCATTCAAAGCTTCTGGAGACAAATTGTTCCACTGATTAATTGTTTTGACTGTCAGGAAACAGCTCATTTGACAATAAGGTAGTCCTCAGCTCACAGCCATTCTTTAGCCAGATTCACTTAACAACCGTGTTACTAACTTAACATCTACAGTGATACATTTAACATCTTAATAACCGACTGATAGTTACGACGGTCGCAGTGTCCCAGGGTCAGGTGATCCCCTTTTGCGACCTTCTGACAAGCAAAGTCAATGGGGAAGCCAAATTCACTTAACAACCGTGTTACTAACTTAACATCTGCAGTGATTCGCTTCACAAGTGTGGCAAGAAAGGTCATAAAATGAGGCAAAATTCACTTAACAACAGTGTCACTTAGGAACAGAAGTTTTGGGCTAAATTGTGGTCATGGGTTGAGGACCTCCTGTATTTACAG
>NC_138204.1:7789531-7794425 GCF_964194415.1 Vipera berus
AGGGGTTGGTTTTTTTCTTGCGGTTTCTGCCTGCTTGTTGGAAGAGGATTTTCTCCTTGTGAGCATAACCAGGACTCACGTAGGCTGGGACAGAACAGAAACTTCGAACAGTCACTAAATGAATGGTTGTAAGTCAAGAACTCCTGATGACACCTCTTGTTTCATGTTCAACGTATCTTAAAAGAAAAAATAAAGGTAAGGAAGAATGCCTCACCAGATTTAGGATTGCACTCAATAGCTGGCACCATTCCCAGATTTGGGGAGAGGTTGTAATAGAGACTGGATCCCCCAGCCAGCGAAGTTACACTGCTTCTTCGGACAGCCGAGACAATTTTGATTTCCTTATTAGGTTGTACTGAAAAAAATAAACAGCATTCAGCTGAAGTCAGCCCCATGTATTAAAATGCAGCTATCATGGTTCTGATAGCTTGAGACCAGCTAAAAGAACTTCAAGGGAAGCAATTCTTCCTCAAAGAACATTTTTTATTTGGCTACAAAATATTGGCATGTACGAAGGTGAAGCCAAGGCTAAATTCCCCTCCCCCTGGTTACAAAGTTGCAAAGTTGGAATTCCCACCCCAATTAGGTGTCATAAATCCCATTCACCAATTGCTGCTAAAGGCGGGCACTCCACCCAGGGCTTCAGCCTGCCAAAATGTGATCAGTAATGACCTTGGTTCCCATACCTAAGAATTATTATAACTAACTTCAAACTACACTCCCCGCCTCATCCTAAATATGTAGCAACCAAAAATGAAGTGAAAATGGCTTCAGTTCAATTCGTTGCAGCATTGACAGCAGCTTCTTTAAAACATATATATCTACAATGTCCTAAAAGTCAAGCTTGAAGCTCGCTTTGCTGGGGAACCAATTATTGCTTCTTAGTTTGCCAACAAACCTGGGGGGAGGGTGGGGAAATGGAATGCAGGCTATAAAGATAAAGAAGGCAGACCGTGAGAGTCAAGGACGATTCACCAGATGCCTTATCCAACTTGGATACATTTTCTCAAAACAATATAATCACACCTAATTGGGCAATGTGACCTATTCGTGGATGTGAGGGGAAATTCTATACTTTTACTATCGGTATAAGGGCTTGGCCTGGGGTTTGCCGGAGCTGGTTTTGCTTTCATACAGGCTGAAATGAAGTACTCAATAAAGTTTTACATTAAGAGATCGGAATGTCTCCAAGGTGTTTGCTTGATTGGATTTGTCAGTCAGAACCTTGACTTAACAACGTTTTGGGGGAAAGGTGGTGTGACTATGTGACAAAAGCTAAAATTTTCAGACAACAATATTCTCTTGAATGGCACACTTCGTACATAGAAATGGACAACTGGACAATGCAAATGGGTTCTCCACACCCTTATTGTGGGTAAAAAGACTATTATGGCAGCATTGGAAAACTGACGTCTGTGACCTCATTGACTCAGTGGCTGGAAGACCTGATTAAACTTGCTCCTGATGGGATGAACGGATTCCCTACAAACATTGACTTTGTATGGAAAAGTATAACAAAATATGGGTCCCATACAAAATACAGTAGGTTGACAACAGAAAAGAATATTTGAAGCTCAAGGTTGAACTAAGATGATCAAAGGCCTGGAGGCTAAAACATACGAAGAATGGCTACGGGACTTGGGTTTGGCTAGTCTAAAGAAAAGAAGAAAGAGGAGAGACATGATAGCAGAGTTCCAGTATCTGAGGGGCTGCCACAGGGCAGAGGGGGCCAGGTTGTTCAACAAAGCACCAGAGGGAGGGACGAGAAACAACGGTTGGAAACTGATCAAAGAGAGAAGCAACCTGGAATTAAGAAGAAACTTCCTGACAGTGAGGACAATCAACCAGTGGAACAGCTGGCCTCCAAAAATTGTGGGCGCTCCATCACTGGAGATTTTTAATAAGAGGCTAGACGGTCACTTGTCTGAGATGGTATAGGTTCTCCTGCTTGAGCAGGGGGCTGGACTAGAAGATCTTCAAGGTCCCTTCCAGCTCTATTCTATTCTATTCTATTCTATTCTATTCTATTCTATTCTATTCTATTCTATTCTATTCTATTCTATTCTATTCTATTCTATTCTATTCTATTCTATTCTATTCTATTCTAAATGAACTGTGGGCTCCTTGATGCTCTCTGGGCTTGGTTGTTTTCTTGCAGATCTTTCCTGACCCAACTAATTAAGATCATTAGTATTAGAAACCCTTCTCCCTTCTCCAGTGTTTGCCCAAAAATAAGACTCGGTCTTATATATTTTTTGCCTACAATAGAGGCACCAGGTCTTATTTTCAGGGGATACCTTACCTTAGGACCGCCGCAACCAGGCCCCCCACACCCCGACACCTGTGGCGCTGCTGCCCAAGTTCTTCTGCGGCTGATTGTGCCCGCATGCCACGTGGTGCATCGTGCCACTACCGCCGCTTGCACCACAAGGCTCATCACACCGCTCATGCCGTTGCTGCCAATAACAGCACAGTTGGTGTGATGAGCTGTGTGGCCTCCTGTTGCAAGCGGTGGCCACAGAAGTACTCAGGCAGTAGTGCAACAGTTTTGGGGGTTCCTAAGGTAAGTGGGTGCAGGGCACACGGGGCAGCTCCACCCCCCCAACCGTGTCCTAGCTTGATTTTTAGGTGTGCGCCTCACCCCAAACTAGTTATTATACTGTTTGTTTTTTCTGTTCTGTTTTTTTTTTCATTTATACTTCAAGCATTTATTACATATTTTTTATAATGTACGCATTTTTATGTTGCGTTCCTGTATTATTTTTTCTCTTTTTTTACTCTTTACTGTTTCGAAAGCAACTCTGACGGTGGTGTGCCCGTGTGTTTGTCTATATCTGTGTCTGTGTGTTTGTGCGGAGTTTGACCAAAATTGCAGCCTTTCACATTCTATTGTGAAATCAGCTTTGGTTTTTTTTCATTAGCCCAGGGGTCTTCACACTTGGCAACTTTAGGACAAGTGGACTTCAACTCCCAGAATTCCTCAGCCAGCCGTGGCTGGCTGAGGAATTCTGGGAGTTGAAGTCCATAAGTCTTAAAGTTGCCAAGTTTGAAGACCACTGCATTAGCCTTTCCAAATTAATAAATAGCATTCTTATCTGAATCTAAGCAAGTTATGGTCATAGCAATAATAGCACAGGGAGAAAATAATAGCACAGGGTCCCTAGTTC
Organism: Vipera berus; assembly: GCF_964194415.1. Taxonomy (NCBI): domain Eukaryota; kingdom Metazoa; phylum Chordata; class Lepidosauria; order Squamata; family Viperidae; genus Vipera; species Vipera berus. The sequence continues at coordinate 7,792,699 of NC_138204.1, forward strand.
TGGCCTGTGTCTTACAGCCTGGCTTGCTATTCTAAGCAATTGAGGACCAGGAGCTGAGATAAGGGAGAATTTGTCCTTATTTCAAATTTTCATACAAATATATTCAGCTATGCTCAGCATAGTTCCTTATACACCACCCACCTGCCTCATTCTTTTAAAATTGTTTTGTTGACGTTCACTGTTCTTTTGCAACAGCTATGCTTCATAAAAATGTATCCTGGAATGCAAGCCTTGAAGAAAGTGTGCAAAACATCTATATGATATGATGGCAATTTGTCTGGCCCAAATGTGTCGTCGTCGTCGTTGTCATCATCATCATCATCATCATCATCATCATCATCACCATCATCATCATCATCATCATCATCATTATTATTATTATTATTATTATTATTATTATTATTATTATTATTATTATTATTTTAAAAAGGAGAGGCAAAATTGAATACTTTAGATGAAACACGCTCAAACAAGCATGCATATTTTCTGCAGTCTGTAAATGGAGAAAGTATACAAGCCTGAGCTGGGCAAATTGGCCCCTCCATGATTGATTTTAAAAGCAGGAAATATGAGAGAATGTTAGGAATGTGCAATTTTTCAAAAATTGTTCTTTCATGTATATACATGTAGGTAAAGGTAAAGGTTCCCCCGCACATGCATGCTAGTCATTTCCAACTCTAGGGGCCGGTGCTCATCTCCGTTTCAAAGCCGAAGAGCCAGCGTTTGTCCAAGGACGTTTCCGTGGTCATGTGGCCGGCATGACTAGACGCCAAAGGCGCACGGAACGCTGTTACCGTCCCACCGTAGTGGTCCCTATTTTTCTATTTGCATTTTTACGTGCTTTCGAACTGCTAGGTTGGCAGAAGCTGGGACGAGTCACAGGCGCTCACTCTGCTACGCGGCACTCGGGATTCGACCCGCCAAACTGCCGACCTTCTGATCGACAAGCTCAGCATCCTAACCCACTGACCCACCGCGTCCCTTCATGTATGTATACATGCGAGTAAATATCAATGTACTAAACAAATGTATATACCTGCCCAACTCACACACTACGGACATCTTGCAACATTTTTTAAAAAATAAAAATCTGTCATATAATGTATGCCAACGATTGCAGGATGGTTTTCGGTAAGATGTAAAATAATACAGGGGTATCTGTCATTCGAGAAAGTGCTGGGAGAAATGAAGAAGTAGAACTAGATAAGGGAACTAGGGTGATGTTCTATTCAAAGGACAGTCTTCCGTTCCTATTCCTCTTCCAAAGGAGAATTCTTCCTTCTCTTTCCTCCTTCTCCCTCCCTTCCTCTCTCCTTCCTTCTTCTCCTTTTGTTCCTTTCTCCTTCTCCTTCCTCTTCCCGCTTTCCTTCATTTCCCTCCTCCTCTTCCTTCTTTCTTTTCTTTCCTTTCTTTCCTCTCTCCTCTTCTCCCCCTCCCTCCCTCCCTCCCTTCCTTTCCTCCTCTCCTTTCTTCCTTCCTTCCTCCCTTCCTTTCCTCCTCTCCTTTCTTCCTTTTTTCCTTCATTCCTTCTTCCCTTCCTTCCCCTCCCTCTTCCTCCTCTCCTTTCTTCCTTTCTTCCTTTGTTGCTTCTTCCCTCCCTCCCTCCTCTCTCCTTCCTTCCTTTTTTCCCTTCCTTCCTTCCTTCCTCCTCTCTCCTTTCTTCCTTTCTTCCTTTGTTGCTTCTTCCCTCCCTCCCTCCCTCCTCTCTCCTTCCTTCCTTTTTTCCC
>NC_138204.1:7794625-7797125 GCF_964194415.1 Vipera berus
GTGATCTGAGCTTGGTTGTTTTCTTGCAGATTTTTTATTACCCAACTAGGTAACATCATCAGTGCTAGAAGGGAGTAGGGTTTGTGGGGAGGAGGAGGAAGAGAAGAAGTAAGTAAGTAAGTAAGTAAGTAAGTAAGTAAGTATGGGGTCCTTGGTGCTCTCTGAGCTTGGTTGTTTTCTTGCAGACATTTCATTATTCAACTAGGTAACATCATCAGTGCTAGAAAGGAATAGGGTTTGTGGGAGGAGGAGGAGGAGGAGGAGGAGGAGGAGGAGGAGGAGGAGGAGGAGGAGGAGGAAAGGAACGAACTGTGGGGCCCTTGGTGCTCTCTGAGCTTGGCGGTTTTCTTGCAGACGTTTCATTACCAAAATAGATAACATCACTAGTGCAAACCCCACTCCTTTCTAGGACCGATGATGTTAGCTAGTATGGTCATGAACATCCACAAGAAAACCACCAAGCTCAGAGAGCACCAAGGGCCCCGCAGTTTAGCCCTGAGCTACAGGGATTCTCTTCTATCACCTTTTCAGTCTTGTGTGCCAACTTGTCCCAGTATCTCCCATGCCATACCGTGCTGGATGATCCCGTGTTCTAGGAGAGTCTGGCAGAGTTCCATGGCTTCCTTCCGGTTTGCCGCTTCCCTTCCTCAACCAGCCAGTCAACCATCTCACAGCCCAGAAAGGTCCTCTGGTATTTGACCAGGTTCTCTTCTCTGGCTTTGAGAATGGAGTTGTCCATGCCGATCAGCCTACAGTCGACAGACAGGAAGACGCAGAAAGAAGGATATCCGCTGATTTACACAAGCCACAAATCCATGCGGCAAGTCCAAGTTCAATTGGGCAGCACTACTTTAAAATTCAGGTAAGGAAGGATAATAGGGACGCGGTGGCTCAGTGGGTTAGGACGCTGAGCTTGTAGATCAGAGGATCGGCAGTTTGGCGGGTCTAATCCCGAGTGCCGCATAACAGAGTGAGTGCCTGTTACTCATCCCAGCTTCTGCCAACCTAGCAGTTCGAAAGCATGTAAAAAATGCAAGTAGAAAAATAGGGACCACTATGGTGGGAAGGTAACAGCACTCTGTGCGCCTTTGGCGTCTAGTCATGCCGGCCACATGACCACGGAGACATCCTCAGACAAGTGCTGGCTCTTCGGCTTTGAAACAGAGATGAGCACTGGCCCCTAGAGTTGGAAATGACTAGCACACATGTGCAGGGGAACCTTTACCTTTTTAAGGAAGGATAAAGGAAAACAAGGTAAAGGTTTTCCCCTGATTCTGACTCTAGGGGTTGGTGTCTCATGTGGCCTTGATTTTTTTCTCCTGTACAGGTAGTCCTCAGCTTACAACCACAATTGGCATCAGAATTTCTGTCCCTCAGTGATGTGATTATGGAGTTGCACCCAATTTTAAATCCACTACTAAATGAACTTTTTGTGTAAGTCTATGAAGATTTCTAGAAGGGCTGTAATCCATCTATCGCCACTGGAGGGCAGTCCAAGCCTACTTTATTTCTTCCGTTTATTTCTTGTTTTTAAGTTTTGTGCCCTCCAAGTCATTTTTTTGACTCCTGAAAATTGCCCCGATTAGCCCTTCAATCGAGAAAAGAAGAACATGCTTCAAATGCCATCAAATTAACTAGTCCCTGGATTCTTCTTGGCAAAGTTTTTGGAAGAGTTTTCCAAGTTATGCAAAAAAAGCACAGGAATAAGTTTCCAGTTTGCAGTTTGTGTCTCGGTCAGAATGTTTAATTTAAAAACCAAACTTCGCTGAAGGAAGCCTGGCTGAATGGATTCCCTCAGTGACACCAATAATGGCAATGACCGGAGGAGGAGAAGAATTCCCAGATCTGCAACATCAATAGCAAATTTTGGCACTTTTGTCTAACCTTTGCACAGACACTTTAGAGATCGCCTTTATTATTTTTTATATTTAGATTAGCAAGGATACTTTATAGGATTTTTATACCCAGATGGTTTTGGAAAGAAAGAAAGAAAGAAAGAAAGAAAGAAAGAAAGAAAGAAAGAAAGAAAAGAAAGAAAAGAAAGAAAGAAAGAAAGAAAGAAAGAAAGAAAGAAAGAAAGAAAGAAAGAAAGAAAGAAAGAAAGAAAGAAAGAAAGAAAAGAAAGAAAGAAAGAAGGAAGGAAGGAAGGAAGGAAGGAAGGAAGGAAGGAAGGAAGGAAGGAAGGAAGGAAGGAAGGAAGGAAGGAAGGAAATGGAGGGAGGGAGGAAATGGGTGGGAGGGAGGGAGAGAGGAAGGGAGGGAGGAAATGGATGGGAGGGAGGAAGGAGGAAGGAAATGGGTGGGAGGGAGAGAGAAGGAAGAAAGGGAGGGAGGGAGGGAGGAAGAGAAAGAAAGAAAGAAAGAAAGAAAGAAAGAAAGAAAGGAAGGAAGGAAGGAAGGAAGGAAGGAAGGAAGGAAGGAAGGAAGGAAGGAAGGAAATGGAGGGAGGGAGGAAATGGGTGGGAGGGAGGGAGAGAGGAAGGGAGGGAGGAAATGGATG